>NC_090447.1:1339095961-1339395961 GCF_031143425.1 Pleurodeles waltl
GTGCGTGTTGGAAAATGGGTTATTGGTAAGGGCAGGTAAGTACCTACACTTAGCAATAGGCCACTAACCTCCACTTAGGTCCAGTTAGGTCTCAGTAAATTAAACCCAGCTCAACCCTTGGTAGCTTGGCAACGAGCGACAAGGCTTAACTTAGGAGACAGAGTGTAAAGCATTCAAATATCACAAAACAGTAATTAAATAAAACACAGGAAACAGTTTAAAAATCCAAAAACAATTTATACAAATAGGAAATATTTTTAGCTTTAAAATGACACCAAAACGAATAAGATCAGATAAGAGGAACCAGAGATATGAATTTTTTTTAAAATTATTGCTTTCTAGCGCATAGAAACAAATAGCGCCAATCTGGTCATCTGGTCGCACCTCGACCGGGGCAAAGTCAAAGTTTAAGGCCGACAGCGATAGAGCCCGGCTCGGCTACAGCCCGCGGGAGGCCTCCTCAAAAGTTTACCTTAGGACGTAGTTGTTTTTCTGCAGATTTTCTTCAGCGGGACGAACCTGCCAGTCCAATCCGACCTCCTGGAACTCTTCCTCGGATATGCATCGCAGGAGCCCTCGGTGAAGATTTTTACCTTCGGACATAGTTGTTTTTTCGAGGTGAAAATCCTTCGACCGGGGCAAACCTGGATCTTGGTCCGATTGTCCTTGGAGCCCTCCTCGGATACGCTGGCTGGGAGGTCGCGGTCAACTTCCTTTGTTCGGACTTAGTCTCTTTCTTGGAGATTTTCTTCACTGGGACGAACCGGCAAGTCAGGCCGGGTCGCAGTTGAGGCAAGCCAGCTAGAGTTGCTGCGGCAGGTCAGTCCCTCTATGGAGCTTTTTTCCAAAAGTTCTCCAAAGTTCTCCAAACTTCTGGATCTTCTTCCAGATGTTCTTTTAAGGTTCTTTTGGGGTCCACAGCTCACCTCAAGGTACCAGAAGCACTGAGATGCTCCTTGGGGGGTTTGGACTACAACTCCAGAATGCACCTGACGCAAACTCCTTTTTGGCCACTGGACAGTAGTCAGCTGGTTGGTTTCTTCAGGAGTTAGTGCAGGGGAGTCTGGTTAGCAAGTTTTCACCTGTAGCAAACAGGGAGTCCCTCCTTGAACCAGTTGAAGCCAGGCAGAGTCCTTCTTGTGGTGAAGCCCAAGTGTGCAGCTGGTGCAGTCCTTCATCGTGCAGGGTGAGGTCACCTTCTTGGTGGATCTTGGCACCCCCAGGAATCCCCTGGGTGAAAAACAGGGGGGTCCTGGTTCACCAATCAGGTGCAGGGTCCTTCCCCCTGTGATGACTACTTCCTGGGAAGTGTGGCAAAAATCAATCCCAGGAAGCAACATTCCTCAAAAATCCATCATGGCTGAAAGTGATTTTTGGAGGTTACATCTGGCTGAGCCCACCCACTGGTGTGGCTAAAAATCCTAAACACACCCCTCCTCCTGCCCTCTCCTAATCTAATCAAGGGGGAACCTAACTGTCTGGGATTGCAGGATGTGAGGGTGTTGCTGGGTTGCTCCAAATGTCCTTCCCTTCCTTTGAAGACCAGTTTGGCAGCCCTCCCCCTTCCTGCTTCACCATCTGCTGAGGGGAGATCTCCTCCCCTAGGCACATCCCTTTGTGTGGAGCCAGGCCACTTCACACCTCATGAAGGCAGCCTTGCCAGGCTGCCAGAGGCTGGCCAATCAGAGCACAGCAGCAAAAACACTGCACAGCTGAAGTTGGCAACTTTTCAGGTAAAGTTTAAAACTCTTTACCTGAACAAGTTATATTAAATCCAATAACTGGAAGTTGTGGGATTTATTATAACAATTAATTTGATACCAAACTTCTGGTATCTGTTTCTTAAGGGGACTTTTAAAATTAAAATAAAGTCTCCCCATTCTAGCCTATGGAGGCCATTCACTACCATGAGGGAAAAACGAATTTGGCTGTTTTACCTTAACAGGGCTTATAAAACTATTTTTATAAGGTACCTGCTTATCGTTACATGGCACCCAGCCCTAGGGGCACATATGGCACACCTTAGGGGTGACTTATATGTAAAAATAAGGTAGTTTAAGACTTTGGAACTACTTTTAATTCCAAAGTCGAATTTGCATGTAACTTTACTTTAAAAGCAGCCAGCAAGGCAGGCCTGCCTTTAAAATGACACTGGGCACCTCAGCAGGGCACCTATGGGGGCACTACCTATGCTGGGGTCCCTAAACCTACATGCCCTACCATATACTAGGGACTTATAGGTAGGTTAACTTTGCCAATTATAATTAGCCCAATTTGCATATCCACTTTACACAGAGCACTAGCCCTGGGACTGGTAAGCAGTACCCAGGGCACAGCCAAGAGTCAGTAACCACCAGTACCTGTCCAAAAAGTTTGGGGGTGACCAGGACAAAAAGGAGGACTTTCCTACAGTGCGTCAGCTGTTTTGTTTTCAAATCCATCAAATGTGCCACTGTGGATTATTTTGGTGACCGCGAACCACTGTGGACCATCCCCACTGGCTGACCGCCAAAAATGGGAGTTTGGGCTTGTAATAGGTCAGTGGTTGGTCGCTGTGCTGTCGGGGCAGGAGTTCGGACTGTCTATTTCTGGGCTTCCGTACGGCTGCGGGTCTGCCTTTTTTGGTTGGTGGTCAGCAGTCCTGCCTGTGTAGCTCGTAATATGGCGGTCTTTTTGGGACTGCCAACCTGGCGGTCTGGCAGTCCGACCACCAAACTCGTAATGAGGCCCATAGTGTTTAAACTCAAATGCATTCTTAAAAACCCTCTTTAATTGTAAAGTTGTATTTTAAGACAATTCTGAAATCTTTCACAATCAACTCTAGACTCCACACTCTGAAATTAAAGCCAGCACTACTTTAAACTTTGAAAACATTAAAAAAGATTGTCTCTTTCCAGAGTATGCTATGCAATTTGGCCTTTAGCTGCCCCATCACACATCAAGACGTTTTCCTGCAATCTTTTAACAGTGTCAAGAGAGCTCTTCAGGGAAGTGCGCTGCAAAAATATATATATATATTTTATAGCTGGGGCAGCCTGATAGGTTACACTAGAAGTTCCAAACTGAAGGACACAGAACCCTGGATTTCTGAGACACCTAATCAGGAGTTTGCTACAGTTAAAAAATGAAATAATATTAGCAGAATAATTAAGTATGTGTACATAAAAAGTAAGGGTAAAACAGTAAATGGTAAACCGTTATGTAAACGTGAAGGAAGGTGAAATTAGATGCTAAAATCGAAGTTGGTTTCCTTAGCTTGATTGGTGGGAGCAGAACAGGTACACAAACATGATCTTGAGGAGACGCTGTGGACTCAAGTAAAGCACTGCTATGCACTGGGAAATAGAGAAGAGCATGCCTTCGCTGCAAACAATACAAAATGACATTTTAGAGTCTAATTATATCACTTGATTTTTTAGAATCAAAACCAAATACCGAAAAGCTCAAACCTTCAGTTTAGATTTTTGTACTTTGCTGTGCATTAGATACAATATTTCATAATATGTATATTTGTTTGATGTATATTTGTTCGTGTATTTTGAATACTGTTTTGTGGTTCAAACTATAGAAATTGCTAAGGCCGGTTCCCCCCAGCTTCCAGTACATCTTCTGTGGGTGCATGCAAGAGTACCATCTCTCCTATCTGATGAATTTAAAAGCAAAGAACACATTTTCTAAGCGCAAATGTGAATGCAAAAGTAGGTGCTCGATCAGACTGGACTATCCTTTTTTCTAAAGTCGAGCATTCGCATTACGTAATTCGTTACAGTAATATTAAAGTCAAGAAAATTAAACAAAACAGAAATACACAACAGACCCAAGTTTTTGAGGGGGAAAACTGGAAGAAAAAAAAGACGCAATAAATTTATTTAATTTTAGTGGTTGAAATTCGAGTTCATAATTGTAAGCAGTGACCTTGCAGATGTGCCAGTCTAAACACAAAAATGTTAAAGTAATTAACTTTTGTGTACATTACTTTCTCGTAATGCTTCCGACAGACATTATTTGACTCTTTAGTCCGCATGAGTCAATTGTACTATTGACCTTCAAAAAAGCTCTGAATAAATGGTTTGGAAGACGAACAGCTTGCAAACACAGAGCAACAGCACCACACTGTGGACAGTTTCTATTGAATGCCAATAGTCTACTCCAGAAATATTACTGCATAACAACTTTAGCCTGTTGGCGTCAATGACTAGAAAAGAACACCGTCATATTTAAGGATTCAAACCAGTGAGAATATATCTAAAACCTTGAAGAACCTTTTCGTAGGTCCATTAAATATTAGAAACATGAAATAAAACCGAAGAAGTTGTAGTGTTTGGTTGAAAGTAGGGGTGTGCCAAATGAGTATCATTTGCTTTAGCGAAATTACTGGGTATTGATGCAAAATTACATGTAATTTCGCAGAATCCAAAATTGACATTTAGCGATACATTTTTTTAGTGCAACGCGTGTACAAGTCCATGTTCATATGAGGGCGCATTTTGTGCTAGAAAAGCGCAAAAAACACACGTATCGTGAACGACACCTAGTTCCTTCTGGTCGTTTACCTTGTTCCCACGCTACAATTTTGTCACAAATGTAATAGCGCTAAGTGGCGTAATGACATAATATCAGAAATTTCACTTGTAAGTTTAATGTGACTGCAGATGCTACAAAACCAGTTGCATAATGCACTTGACCTTACACAGACGTGACCACATACATAAATAGAACATAACCTGCAGTTTGATGGATAAGATCTCAGGGTGTGGGCTCATTGGAACTAGAGTTATGAATTTTTAAGGAATGCCACCTAAAGAAGAGAGTGGGGGTGTCTAGTCGTGTGGGACTGGGACAAAGACACAAGATCAGGCCGACTGCGATGGAGCTCGGGCCCACTACAAGCACCCAGTTAGGCTTGCTGAACAAAGTATCTTAAAATCCTGGTTGCAGAGCATTGCATGGAGCTGTGTCAAAGATGTGCCGCGCAGCCGAAGCAATACGTTGGTTCCTAGATGTGGTGAGGCTGAGGAGCGAGGTCCTATTGCATCATCGTCAAGGATCCTTGTTGATGGGGCTTGCGATGCAAAGTCTAACATCAGGAATGCGGCGCACAGCTGGTGATGCTTCAGTTCCAAGGAGGTGCAAGCTAGCACAGCAGAGCAGCAGTTTCAATCTCTTTCTTGGATGGGACACTTCTGATGTGGTGGAGGATATTGTTCCAGATTCTTGGTGTGTGGTGGGGAACCACATATCTCCTGCTGTTTTCTTCCTATATTTCCTTGTTTCCAGTCTGGCAATGTCGGGCATCTAGTGTTGCACTTTCCTCATGGAATGGCTAATTTGTCAGCCCTACATGAAATGTAATATTTGATATGGCCTTGGAGGTAAAGCAACTGATCTTGAAAATTATGTGGGCCTTGGGGAGGGGTGTACTGCCATTTGTTAAATTTTGTTTTGACCAATGACTTTGTGTTTCACCACTGCGCATATTAGTTGCTTAATGTTCACCAGTAGCACATGGTATGTTTTGTTCAGTTTAGCCGCCTATGGGCTTTGACATTGCATTAGTCATTACATTCTGTATTCTGCCTATTGGCTTTGACATGGCATTAGCCATTACTTTCTGTATTCAGTTGAGCCGCCTATGGGCTTTGACATTGCATTAGCCATTACATTCTGTATTCTGCCTATTGGCTTTGACATGCTGTATCCAGTCTAGCCGCCTATTGGCTTTGACATTGCATTCCTATTGGCTTTGACATGATGTATTCAATTTAGCTGCCTATTGACTTTGACATGCTATTAGATATTCTGCCTATTGGCTTTGACATGATATTATATATTGCATTTTATATTCAGCTTAACTGCCTATTGGCTTTGACATCATATTATACATTACACTTTGTATTCAGCTCCGCTGCCTATTGGCTTTGACATGATATTATACATTGCATTTTGTATTCAGCTCAGCTGCCTATTGGCTTTGACATGATATTATACATTGCATTTTGTATTCAGCTCAGCTGCCTATTGGCTTTGACATGACACTAGACATTGCATTTGATATTCAGGTTAGCTGCCTATTGCGTTTAACATGACATTGCATTTGATATTTAGGTTAGCTGCCCATTGCCTTTAACGTGGAGTTAGACATTGCAGTTGAGAATCCAAGCTGTATTTTTCCAAGCTGTGTTTTTGCACCAGAGAACCAAGATGTTTTTCTCACAGTAGACTAGACCTGATAAGAGAGGGTACATGGTGTTGTTCTCTCTGCTTGAGCTTGGGAACAGGAGTAGTCTTGGAGACCTGGCCAGTCTCCAAAAGGCTTGCTCAGTTTCCCAGGTCTGAGAGGAGGGGGCACACCTTTGTAACGAATGTAACAGGCTGCAGAGGGTCAGATTCGAATCTGCCGGACCTCGTGCTGGAGCTTGGCGCCAGCTGCCAGCAATCCCGTGTGGGTAGATGAATCTCTTTCTCGCGGCTGACAGGGGTCATCAGCTTGCCGACCTTAGAAAGATGAAGCTGTAGATAGTTCCCACACGGTGAAGTATTTGTTTTGCTTTGCATTCAATATCTTATAAATATAACCTGCTGTGTATATTGCAAACTGATATATTTTGTTTGATTAACGCGGACTTGAAAGCTACTAATTCGTCATTCATAAATATTGTGGTTGGGGAAGAATTAACAACAATAAAAGTCTTCTTTGACCTCAGAAGTGCATTTCTGTTGTGTTATGTTAGTGCTTAGAAACTAGATAAGAGGAAAGCACTACAAGGGGAGGATATGATTTTATGTCGAAGTGATTGTGACTGAATTTTCTCAGGAATTCTATGGGTGACCTGCAGCCTGCAGGACGCCTTTCAGTCGTACCAAAGTGCAGTAGAAAGATTACAACAGGGTCTTTTTGAGTACGTTTGTGAAAAAAGTGGCACAAATGTAACTAAGGAGAGTAGCCTGTTTGAGGGGATGACTGTTCTAAGCCTGATCCACTGACCACACGTTAACACACGAGGAACCAGCTAGTTACATGTGTAGCAACAGGCTTCCTTCTGTAGCACAAGGACTAGCACAAGGTCCCGGTTTGGGACATTACTAGGAAAATTCAAGTTTGTTCAAGAATATCTGGCAACCACAAAGGTTACCTGGAATTAATGGATCTTCTTACCTTGTAGATCAAACTGGAAATTCAGGGGGGGCGTGGTCACCGGAGTCAAGCTGGCGGTCGCACTCAAGGAGTGCTCCTGACCCCTCTGTCATCTGCCAGCGAGAGGCCCACTGTCCCGGTGCCCCCCTACCTGCCCGCATACCCTCGGATGAGGAGAGAATGACGTTGTGGCCGGGGGAACGATTTCTGGCTGAGGAAGCTGCAGCGGGGCCGCGTACGGGCTCCACTCCCTGAAGCTGTCGCCGTGGGCCTCACACGGCCTCGTGGTTGAGGCAGGCCACAAAGGAGTTTTGGAGGCCGCTGGGAGCGGCAGCGCCTTCGGGGGAGGCACGCTTAAAGCCGGAGCGGCGCTGCCGGGCGGGTGAGTGTGCCGCGCTGGCAGTGTCTGGAAGACTCAGCGAATTGGACCCCCCTGGCCGCAGCCTGTGGTCCACGCTGCGGCCAGGGGTGGGGGTGGGGCGGAGTGCGGGGAGGAGGAATTGGTGCCTCCCCACACCTGAATTCAAAATTTGCCAGCCCGCCCGAAAATAACCACGCTGCTGGCCCTCGGCCCAGCTGGGCCTTGACTGTGGGCAGCGCTGTGATCGGGGCCCCGTTGGTCGGAACAGTGGTGGTGGCGATAGAAGCTGGGCCCCATAGATGTGAAGGCTGCTGATGTTGTTGATGGGCTGATGGTGGCAGGCCGATTGGGCTGGACTGTGGCGCACAAGGAACCTGAGACCACGGGGGTGGACGGCGGCTCAGTTGCGGCCCCGCTGGAAGTTGTGGCGGCGAGGAGACACGAGCCAGGAGGGGCCACATGAAGGAGATAGCTGGTCCGTGAGGGACTAGAGGCGGTGGACTGACTGGACTGGTCGTGCCCGTTGGGGAGCCTCTGTGGACCTTCTGAGGCGACCCGAGGTCCCTGTCTCCCTTCTTCTTCTCCTCCCCCCCAGAGGAGATCGGGGTCGGTGCAGTCGGAGGCGACCCTTGGGGGGCCCAGATGTGAGGACAGAGATTCTTGGAGGAACCACAGGACCTGGGGGGATAAGGTAGAGCCCTGGTGAGCGAGATGCGGCAGCCGGCTCCTGGATCGGACCGCGGAGTGGTAAACAAACGTTGAGCCCAAAGTGGTGGGCGGGAGTAAGTGGACCCTGGACCACAGTTATGGTGACAGCGCTCAGGGCTGAGCCAGCATCTCCTAGGAGAGGGGAACAGCGACCTGTCCACTGACCCAGAGATACCCTCTGGGGTCAGAGTGTGCAACTGGAGACCTTGTTTGGGGCCCTCCTGAGGCCACGGTGGCAGAAGGCGGTCAGATATAGCGCACTGCACTGCCCTGACCGCACACCCGGGATCGCAGCAACGTATAGATAAATTTATTAAGCCCCTCTCGGGCGATGGGAGAGCCAGAGACAGAGGCTGCAGCCGGGGGAGTGAATGCAATTCTTCAAGCTATCCAGACCTCGCAATTGGTAGTAGAAGCCAAGGCTGGTGAAGTGAAAGAGGAAGTGGGCCTCCTGCGTCAGGACCTGCAGACCGAAGATGAGATTGCGGACCTTAGAATTAGGGTCGCCCAGCTGCAGACCCGTACCGGTAAACTGCACTGCAGAGCAGAAGATGCCAAAAACCACTCCAGGCGTAACAATTTGCAATTTGTGGGCTTCCTGGAGGGAGCGGAGACAAGCTCCGGGATTGAATTCTTGGAGCGTTGGATTCGATCATGGGTCCCGGACCAACGGCTATCCTCGTGGTTTGCCATAGAGCATGCCCATAGGGCTCCGACACCGTGGTCGGCTCCGGGTGGGCCCCAGCAAAATGATAGCACGATTCCTCAATTTCAAAGACCGGGATGTGGTCTTCGCGAGGCTAGAGTCCAGTCAGATCTCCGCTGGGACAACCGTAGGATCCCCATATTCCCAGACTATATCCGTGAGGTGCAGGCCCAGTGCCGCTCATACGAGGGAGTCAAGCATAAACTCCGGGCCATGCAGCTGACATATATGTTCCTCTTTCCTGCATGGCTGAAAGTCTTGATGGATGGGAAATCCTTCTTCTTTGACTCGCCAGAAGCTGCATGGGAATGGCTCACGGAAAAGCGCCATGTGACTCAGGGGGAGGCCCCTGAGATGAGGAGCGATCTGCAGGAGACGGGCCCTGCTGGCACCCCGGGAGTGCAGGGGGGGGCCGCAGGCGCACCCGGTCCCATCGGAGAGGGAGGAGAGACCCCTGTGGAGATTTGGCAGAGGAGGCACGGCCAGACAGTCTCCCTCTGGAGGAGGGGCTGAGTCAGATGGCCCTGAGGAGAAAAGGCCGACTCGAGACATGGAGGGGGAGCGCCTGAGCCAAACTCCCTCGCCCTCCTGACTCTGACTCCTGGTGCTGTGAGTATTTGGAAGAGTTCGGGCGAGCGCTACCCTGGAGGTGAGGCGAGGCGAGGGACAGTGTCTGGCTGCATTGCAGTACTCAGACTTAAATGGAGGGGTCCACCATCCCACGTTCACTGTAGACATTCTGTATCTACTGTTTGGGGCGACAGATGCTTCTGGGGTGGAAGTATGAGGTGGAGGGCAGTTGGGGGGAGTTCAGGGGTTGTTTAGCGTTTTTTTGCTAAGGTTAACTCAATGTTTCATTTTTCAGGGTTGGCTTGATAGGTCACGATGGAAGCATCTGGTGGGCACATGGGATGCACTGCTGTTGTTCTTTGCTTATGTCTGAGCCTGCTAATATTACCTGTAACATAAACGGACTCCTGGATAAAATCGAACGGTCAGCGGTGTTTAGCACCCTCCGTCGTTTTGCGCCGCCTGTGGTCCTGTTGCAGGAGACTCACCTACTTGGCACTCGCTGCCCCATGCTGTTATTGCACCGTTCTTTATCCATGGTGGTGGCTACCTCTCACTCGGACCCACAGGTCCGGTACGTGGTGGTCTCCGGGCTGATGGGAGGGCGCCTCATCAACATCCTTATTGTTTATGCCCCCCGGCATAACCCCGATTACCCTTAGGGAGGTGGTGGCCTGGCTCCCCCCGGGACTGACTATTTTGGGAGGAGACTTCAACTCGGTGCTGAACAAAGAATTAGACATTATGGGACCCTTGTCCTCGAGTCGGGCTGCCTGAGCGTCAGGGCTGCTTAACTGAGTGGAGGGTCTCGGTCTCTGAGATATCTGGTGAACGTGGCATCCCCATTTACGGCGATACACCCACACATCGGCAGCGCACTACACTCACGCCAGGATTTACCTCTTTCTTGTTCCAGCTCTTGACATACCTCGGGTCACAGGGGTGGAAATGCTCACGGGGTCTCGGATCACGCGCTGCTCTTGGTACGACTAGATGACGGTGATGCAGGTCGACGCCCAATATGGCGGCTTAATTAGTGGCTTCTTCAGGATGGCGACTATGTACAGGACATAGGAGAATGCCTGTCAGAGTATTTCTCTATTAACCTCGGTTCGGTGTCATCCCCGGGTATACTTTGGGCTGCCTGTAAAGCTACCCTTCGGGGGGCATGCCAAATACCTTCTTCATGTGAGGGAGCGGGCGCATAGTCAGGCGGTGTCCGCGTTGGAGGCCCAGGCGGTGCACCTGGAGGGCCGACTCGCAGGGGGCGACAATGAAGTAATCACAAGGCAGCTCATCCTGACGAGGCAGGAGATTAGGCACGCTACTCTTGAGACAGCAAAGCATATGTGGCGAGCTTCCGTGGCCCGGGTTTATAGGTGAGGAGACAAAGACGGCAAGCTTCTGCACTGGCTGGCAACTGGCCCGATGACGTGGAGGATCGTGCCGGAGATCACTGGCAAATTGGGGGTGTTTTCCAGGCCGCCTTGCGAGATTGCCTAGAGCTTTGCCGCTTATTATGCGAAATTATATGAGGAGCACCCCAGACCTCTGGCGGAGAGGGATGACCCTCCATTATATGAGGTGTCCTTTCCAAAGATATCTGTGGCCGACAGATGGAACTTGGACGAGCCGGTGGGTGTTAAGGAAATTGGTGCTGCCATCTCCGGATTGGCAGCGAGTAAGACTCCAGGTCCTGACAGATTCCCGAATGAGCTCTATAGTGAGTTCCGAGATGTGCTTGCCCTGCACTTACTGGCTATGTTTGAGGAGGCAGAAAGGACTGGGGGGTTCCCGCCGGGGCTTGACCAGGCCACTATTGTAGTAATTCTGAAGACGAAACCTCAGTCGCGTAGCTGCTTGGAGTATCAACCGATTTCCCTTCTTAACACAGAGATTAAGATTTTTTCTACAGTTCTGGCGGCCAGGTTGCGAAAAATTTTGCCCTCACTAATGCACTCGGACCAGTGTGGTTTTATGCCAAATAGGAGTACTAGGCATTGTATCAAACGGCTGCAAGTAGCTTTGGCTAACTGGGCCCTCTTGGCCCCCCCACTGGCACTCCTTCTCGTGGATTTCGAGACGGCGTTTGATACGGTGGATTGGTCCTATCTCCGGAAGGTGTTGGAGAGGGCCGGGTTTGCCCCGTAATTTTGAGCGTTGGTGAGACTCCTCTATTCTAACCCTACACCCCAAATGTAGGTGGATGGGGTGGTGTCGGATTTGTTCCCCATCCCGAGGAGGACTCGTCAGGGCTGCCCTCTCTCTCCGCTTTTATTCGAATTGGCAATGGAGTTGTTGGCGAAACTGGTAAGGGAGGATCCCTTGATTGATGGGTGGGCTTGGCCCACTGGGCAGGAAGATTGCATTGCGCTGTACGCGGATGATGTACTGGTGTTTTTAGAAATACCAGCTAGTAGCAGGCCGCGGGTGTTGCAGCTCCTTGACCTTTTTCCAGATGCATCGGGTCTGGTAGTAAATCTTGTTAAGTCTCTCCTGGTCCGGCTGAGACCGGCCAGGGATTGCTAGGAGGCGAAGGGGGTTGTAATCCACAGCGCTGCCCTGGTGGATTAGGACCTCCAGCACCTCCAGACCGATGTGAAGTTGTAATCTGGTGGCACTACTGCGTTGTCGTAATATGGCGCTTGGACCGCTGTATTGGTGGTGGTCCGACCTAAGTATTTGCATGGTTTAAAAACATGTAAATTTAAAAGAATTTGTTTCAACTTTTAGAAAAATAAATGTGAAAATAATTTTGGAGAAGGATACTTCCTTTCACAAACAATATTGACTACTACTTGTGAAACGCACTACAAATATATATATGTATAATAAATTAAGTTGTTAAAAACACTAATATTGAGATATTAATTGTTAAAAAGTAAAAATGTAAACATAAACACATATCTCAAAACACATTCTCAATACTCATGCAACACTGAGTTCAATTTAAATAATGTAATATTGCCCTTCTACCCTTTTCTTCGGCCTTTAACAAATCATTTACAATTGGAAATAATCAAAAACATCAATGGTTATATTGGGGAAAGAGGCATGTAAACCCCCCAAATTTTTTTAAAAACATTAACTTAACCATTACGTCCTGGTAGAGGCCCTCAGGGAAAGCACTGACGCTCCCACTGAGGACTTCCCCTTCGTCGTAATAGCTTTGGTACCTTGGGATACAGGTGGCACTCTTGCCGGAGTTGGCGTGGTCCCTCAATGTGACACTCTTGGCTAGGAGAGTCAAGGAGGGCCTCCAGCGCTGGAGGTCACTCCCCCTCAACATTCTGGGCCGAATTGCGTTGAATAAGATGATGGTGCTTTCCCGACTCCTCTACCTGCTCCAAAATTTTCCGCACCAAATTCCTAGGAAATGGTTTAGCGAGATGGAGGAGGTGGCGCTGTGGTTTTTGTGGCATGGTTCGCACCCTCGGCTAGCACTCCGTACTTGTCAAGGGGACCTTTATGAAGGGGGATTGGGAAGGTCCAACCTCTATCTATACTACCTAGCTGTGCACCTATTGGTCATCCACGACTGGTTGGGAGGGGGCTGGTCAGATCCGGCGTATCAGTTAGAACTCTTAACCATGGGCTTCCCTAGTTTGCTTGGGAGGTTGTACGGTGATCCCCTGCTGTGTAATGTTCCGGATGTGACTCGGGTGGTGTTGGCGGGGTGGAGGGCTGCACAGAGAATGACTGGGTGGTGGGGCCGCCTTACCCAGCAGATGCCGCTGTGGCAGGGATGGTGGCTGGGGGAGGTTTCAGCACTTTGGGTGTTCCATAAATGGGACCTCATAGGTATCTCCCAGCTGGGGGATGTCTGGACTGGCTCCCGCATAAGATCATTTCAGGAGCTTCAGAAGCAATTTGAGCTGCATAAGTCCCAATTTCACAAGTTTCTGCAGCTTAGACACGCATTGCAGGTGCATATTCAGATAGCGACAGAACTCCCGGAATTCAGCCCCGTAGAGGCCAAAATTATGATGGGCGCTCTAGGCAGAGGGGAAGTGTCATACATCTACCGCTCATTGGTCATTAACACCGCCCAGACACTTCACAAACTCCAAGAGTGATGGGAGCAGTGGGTGGGCCCGATTGATGATGGAAACTGGAGGGAAGCGTTGATGTCTCCGCCGTCTCTAATTGCGACCTCCCACCTTCGAGTGGTGCAGGCATATTTTCTTCACACGGCATACCTCACACCTGACCAGTTGTATAGAGCGGGCCTGCGGCCCCAAGCGGACTGTCCTCGTTGTGCAAGCCCCAGAGCAGACGTCTTTCACATGGTATGGACTTGCCCCCATATAACCTGTTATTCGAGGGGGGTACTTAGAGAGATTGAGAGTCATACAGGTGGAAATTCAAGTGGCTCCGCTGCTGGCTCTCCTGGGAGTGCTTGACGGGGTGGGTTCCAGTAGAGCACAGTGGACATTTGTGGGTGTGGCCTGCTTGGTGGACAAAAGAGACATTACAGCGAGCTGGAAGGCCGAGGTCCCTCCCACGAATGTAAAATAGAATCGGGGGTGGACTGGTGTGCACAGCAGAAGAAGGTGGTCTGCGAAGTACGAGGGTGCCCAGCCAAATACACAAAGGTGTGGGGGAGTTGGGATGGGGCAAGAAGCCTGTTTTCTCCGTAAGGGGATATGTGCAAATTGACAAATGGGGCGGTGGTCCCTGTGTGTGCATTAGTTTATCATGCGTTGGATCTATACTGTGTACTACTTTACCTGTGCTGATTGTACCAGTGACCTATTGGACTGTTAAGCCATTTCACATAAAACTAATAAAAATGGTTTATCCAAAAAAAACAAAAGGAAATTCAGCTCTATAGGGGAAAATAATAAATGAATCCTTCTTTTGCTTTCTCATCAATGAGATTAACAACCAGCACTTTTTATATTTATAAAACATAATGCAGTATTAGTTTTCAAGACCAACCAGAAGTAGAGCCCCGATTCTATCAAGCAATGTCAATTGGTCATGAACATAGGTGACCTGATAAGATGACTGGGTTTATCTTTTTTTTATTCATTTGTTTTTTCACACTAACTTCAAAGTTATAAGGATGGCCCTTCACAGCATCAAAATATCTCTTTTGGAAAAAGTGTGCTGCTCTGCAACTCCCCCGTTTCCCACAGCCTTTTACATCTTCATATTCCTTTCTATATCACTGGCCTCTCACTCCTCCTTCCTACATGGCCTCCTTTCCTCATCTCATATTGAAGCAGGGCTGGGGGTGCTGTTTACTGCGGCCAGGTGCTTGGAGACACTACTCCAAATCCACTTGTGCTATTTCCCTTTCATGGAAGGAATAGCCATCCTTTATCACAATATGCGCTGTCTGGTCTGAAGCTGTCACCAACTCTTGAATGTGTCAAAGGGATGGCAGCCATCTTGGATTAACAATCTAAGATTACAGCAATTCATGGCATCCTTACTACATTGTTACTCCAGCCAGGATCTTGCCACTTGAATTCCAAATCTCCTCACGAAGATCCACTGCTTCCCCACCCAAAGATTGTTTTAAATGGAGAATTGTACTATAGCAAATCATTCTCAATTTTGTTGTTCATTCACACAAACTCCAGGCTATTCTGCAGAACTTTTACCTGAACTATTAAGACTGGGCTTCAATAGTCTTTCTGTTATCTGTAATCTAAAGTTATTTGTGGTGGGGGAAGAACAGTATACCTCGCACAGTATGGCTCTATAGCTTCCTCTTCACTTGAGTGGCTGGATCCTACTCTAGCTGTTTTCTCTCTCACCTCCTGCCACGTTTGATCTGGCAGCAGTTACCTGTTAACACCTCCACTTACATGTGCCAAAACCATCAGTAGCACATAAATGAGCATTAGACATTTTTTTCCTATCCAATATGTTGGAAAATAATTGATCATGGTCACATCAGCATTATTGATTCTCGCAAGATAAGTTAGAAATTGAGAGATAAAAAAATAGTAAGACTCGGTTAACTCACTGGTGAATCAAAATGTTTATCACAGAGTCACACAAAAACCTTCCCACACAGAACATGTTACCCACTCATGCCACAGTATCTACAAAGTAAAGACATTACTACATTCCACAATAGATACAATGACATTACAAAAGATCATCCTTCCTACGCAATAACAAAAGCAATGTAAAAATACATGCACAAATACGTGACACTGTAAACACAAATTACAAACACCTAGTAACCTCTGAAATAAGGAGTGGCCTTGTCATAACTTCCTCCAATTTTTTCCACAGAATCCAGGATCATCTTCCTCAATCCTCTAATAAAACATGTAAAATGCCAATAGACTTACCTTTCATAGGTTTAATGTTCATATAGAAGTACACTTGATATGGTCAAAAGGAACTCCAAAGCAATCTCCTTTCAAGCTCCAGACACTCTTCTCTGCATTTCTACCTACATTTTCATAATAAGTACAAACCATTTTCATTAACTTTAAATTTAGCATGTGTCTGAATCCATCATGAATGGAGTTTTTCCAATAAAGCTTCTCACCATCAAAAGCACCAGCCCTTTGTGGAATTTATGGTGCCACATGTGACAAGAGCATCTAGGCAGCCGCCCTCTGCCACTCTAAGCCACCAAGCAAGCTGTATATTTTTGTTCATCGGTTAACTCATTCAGCCAACTTTTGGTTAACTGGATCATACAATTCAGTTCAAAGTGCTCTACTAAACTTTTAAAGGAAATCTTGGTTGATACCTAGTATCCAGCACAATAACACTCTTCCTATTGACTAGGTTCCTTCTAGGATACTGCTACACCCTCCCAATTTGGCACATTGAACGGTGCCTTAAGGTTATTCTTTAAGCCATGTATACATGGTTAAGTCCTTGGTCCAACCCTTGTGGCCCACTATGTATTGTAGGTGGGGCCCCTCACTAATTCTGTACTCATCTTGTTTAAGAATCTGGATATACTATCTCACCAGTAAGTTTAAGTGTATATTCACACGTGCCACAAGACATGTATCAAAACCCCTTTCCACCATATTGTTTATATTTTCATCACTTTTTATTTATTTAGTGACCAATTCATAATGCTTATGTAGGTGAGTATTTAGCTTCCACTATTCAGATTTGCTATTGTACAATTTTTCCACTTCATTTATTCAATACCAACCCCCTACCATTTCGTTTACAGAATTTGTTTTCTGTGACACATCTGGACCAACTTAGTTTTTGTTCCCTTGAACCCAGCAGCACACTGTAAGTCACGTTCTTGACCATTTCCATGGATTATTCTTTTCCAACATTCCCATGTCTTTGACCATGCTTTCAGTTATCTTTTGTTTTACAGATTATAAGTGCTCTATGTAAGAAACAGAACCATAATTTGTGGTGGGAGACTGCCCACCTCAAGGAATAATAACAACTGTTGTCAGGGTGAACCTTCAAAGTCACTAAATTAACCTGAGCTTGATCCCCAGGGAGCTATAGCACAGAGCAGAAAAACTTAAATTAAGTCAATGTTATTGTGGAAAGTATTTATGCAGTACCTGCACAGTAATAAAGTCACAACAACAAGTAACAAAACTCCCAAACCAAATTAGAGAAGTAGAGTAAAATGTAATAAACAAAAACACACAAAAGTAAAACACTCTTAAACCAAATTAGAGAAGTAGAGTAAAATGTAATAAACAAAAAGACACAAAAGTAACAAAAACCCAATAAGGGAAACAGAAATATTAATTTTTAAAGTTTTAGGTAGAAATAACACCAAAAAGCGTAAAGTGCCAATGATAGTCTATGGGAGCGGCAGACCGGCAACTAGGCAGGATTTGAAGTCAACCATGATGGAGCCCTAGTCAGGCACAAGTGGATAGGTCTCGGAGAAAAGTCTGGAAGTCAAGAAGATCAAAACCCCTTTCTTCTTCTGGTGCCCAAAAACCCACAGCAGTACACATCTAGGTCCCCCAGATTCTCAGGAGAAGGGATTTGAGACTCTTAGGGTATAAGGCAGAGGCCATAAGCTAAGTCCAGTCCAAGTCCAGTTGTCACTGGTCTGCAGGGGACTCTAGGGGACAGGCCTATGAAAGCTTGCTGTGTCCATGTAGCCGAAAAGGAGATCAGCCAACTGACTCTCTGAGCCCAATTCCGAGTACAATGGAGAGCATGGTCAGTACTTCAGCACTCCATTCAGGTCACATACAGCAGACCCAGAGAGTGTTTTGAGAATGGTACCTTGGGGTGACACATTTTTGGTTGTCACAAGCTAGAAGGTGGTGGTGACTCCTCTGCACTTCCCTAACCAATGTGGTTAAAATTCCAGGGGCATCCCACTTTTTCAATAAGATCTGTCTGCTTTACTGTAAGCAGGCCTAAGCTGCCATGGTAGAGAGTGTTTTCAAGATGGCAGAAGTCTTTGGCCACACTAAACTTGGGCTCTGAGTGTTGTGGGTGAGCAGTGAAGTGCAGGCACCATGGTAATCGATAGTGCTTTCCAACATCTAACACTAAAATCAGTTTGAAACAGGTCCCGGACCCACAGCAAACAAGGAAACAGAAGTGTTGCAGGGCAAATGCAGGGTCTTGTAGCACTGATACAGGGCATGATTCCTTTCAAGTACACCAAAGTTTTACATGTGCTTCAGGAAAGAGTTTTCAGGCAGTGTAGGAAGTTGGCTCTGTATATACTATCTAAAAGTGAGAGATAGTGTACACAGAGTCCAAGGGTTCCTCTTAGAGATTGATAGTGGCAAAATTAGATCATTCTAATACTCTATTTTGTGGTCGTGTGGTCGAGCAGTAGCCTTATCAGAGGGTAGTGTTAAGCATTTGTTGTACACACACAGGCAATAAATGAGGAACACACACTCAAAGACTTAACTCCAGGCCAATAGTTTTTATATAGAAACATATATTTTCTTAAGTTATTTTTAGAACCACAAGTTCAAGATTTGAAGTAAATACATAAAATGCAAGGTACTCCACATAGGTAAGTTAGGAACTTTGAATTAGAGCAGTAACCTACACAGTTTTAGTTAAAATGGCAATAAGCTATTTTAAAAGTGGACACAGTGCACAAATCACCAGTTCCTGGGGGAGGTAAGTAATGGTTAGTTTGTCAGGTAAGTAAGACACTTACAAGTTCAAGTTCCTGGGCATAGGCAGCCCACCGTTGGGGGTTCAAGGCAACCCCAAGGTTACCACACCAGCAGCAAAGGCAGGTCAGGTGCAGAGGTCAAAGGAGGGCCCAAAACACATAGGTGCCTATGAAGAACAGGGGTGCTCCGGTTCCAGTCTGCCTACAGGTAAGTACCCGCGTCCTCGAACGGCAGACCAGGGGGGGTTTGTAGAGCACTGGGGGGACACAAGTAGGCATACAAAACACACCCTCAGCGGCACAGGGGCGGCCGGGTGCAGTGTGCAAAGCAGGCGTCGGGTTTTGTATAGGAATCAATGGGGGACCTGGGGGTCACTCTACGGTGCAGGCAGGGCACATGGAGGCTTCTCGGGCCAGCCACCACCAACTGGGCTAGGCAGAGGGTCACCTGATTGTCACTCCTGCACTGAGGTTCGGTTCCTTCTGGTCCTGGGGGCTGTGGGTGCAGTGCTTCGTCCAGGCATCGGGTTCCTTGTTACAGGCAGTCGCGGTTAGGGGGAGCCTCTGGATTTTCTCTGCATGCATCGCTGTGGGGCTCCAGGGGGGTCGGCTCGGGCTACTCACTTGGTCGCAGTCTTCTGGGAGTCCTCCCTGTAATGTTGATTCTCTGGAGCTCGAGCCGGGGGCATTGGGTGCAGAGGGTGAAGTCTCACGCTTCCGGCAGGATTGTGAGTTCTTTAAAAGTTGTTTGAAAGTTGCAAAAATATTGCTGTAGGTGAACAGTGCCGCTGTTCTCTGGAGTTTCTTGGTCCTTCGGGTTTCAGGGCAGTCCTCTGAGGCTTCAGAGATCGCTGGTCCCTGTCGGATGCATCGCTGTTGCAGTTTTCTTTGCGTCAGGAGACAGGCCGGTAGGGCTTGGGCCAAAGCAGTTGTCGTCTCCGTCGTCTCTGCAGGGCTTTCAGGTCAGCAGTCCTTCTTCCTGTTTCAGGTTGCAGGAATTGGATTTCCTGGGTTCTGGGGTGCCCCTAAATACTAAATTTAGGGGTGTGTTTTAGGTCTGGGGGGCAGTAGTCAATGGCTACTGTCCCGGAGGGTGGCTACACCCTCTTTGTGCCTCCCCGTGAGGGGAGGTGGGGACATACCTAATCCTATAGGGAATCTCAAGATGGAGGATTCCTAAAGGCAGGGGTCACCTCAGCTAAGGCCACCTTAGGGACTGTCCTTACTGGTGGGTGACCCCTCCTTGTTTTTCTCATTATCTCCTCCAGCCTTGCCGCCAAAAGTGGGGGCAGTGGCCAGAGGGGCGGGCATCTCCACTGGCTGGGATGCTCTGGGGTGCTGTAACAAAAGGCATGAGCTTTTGAGGCTCACTGCCAGGTGTTACAGTTCCTGCAGAGGGAGGTGAGAAGCACCTCCACCCAGTACAGGCTTTGTTCCTGGCCACAGAGTGACAAAGGCACTCTCCCCATGTGGTCAGCAATTCATCTGGTTGAGGCAGGCTGGCAGAAGCTGGTCCGCCTAGCACTAGGGTTGACTGGTAATCAGGGGGTATCTCTAAGATGCCCTCTGGGTGATGGGGCATCTCTAAGATGCCCTCTGGGTGCACTTTACAATAACTCCCCCACTGACATCAATGTGCATTTATTGTGCTGAGAAGTTTGATACCAAACTAACCAGATTTCAGTGTAGCCACTATGGAACTGTGGAGTTCGTGTTTGACAAACTCCCAGACCATATACTCTTTATGGCTACCCTGCACTTGCAATGCCTAAGATTTTGCTTAATGTAGGGGCATAGTGCTCATGCACATATGCCCTCACCTGTGGTATAGTGCACCCTGCCTTAGGGCTGTAAGGCCTGCTAGAGGGGTGACTTACCTATGCCACAAGCAGTGTGAGGTTGGCATGGAACTCTGAGGGGAGTGCCATGTCGACTTAGTCATTTTCTCCCCACCAGCACACACAAGCTGTGAGGCAGTGTGCATGTGCTGAGTGAGGGGTCCCCAGGGTGGCATAAGACATGCCGCAGCCCTTAGAGACCTTCCCTGGCATCAGGGCCCTTGGTACAAGGGGTACCATTTACATGGGACTTATCTGGGTGCCAGGGCTGTGCCAATTGTGGAAGCAAAGATACAGTTTAGGGAAAGAACACTGGTGCTGGGGCCTGGTTAGCAGGGTCCCAGCACCCTTTCAATCATAACTGGCATCAGCAAAAGGCAAAAAGTCAGGGGGTAACCATGCCAAGGAGGCATTTCCTTACAGGCAGGATTTGACACTTTTGTGCCAAAAGGATGCTCAGAGCCTCTTGAATACTGTGTTTAGTTCAGGTGAGTCATCTCTGCCCTTTCAGGTCGACCTGTCAATCAAGCGAACCTGTTGTGTAGCTCCTGGTAGGAATTTCAAAGCGTGCTCACGTTGCTCGAATGCAGATTTACTTTAAAGAAATAAAAGACAAGAGGCATTTGGCAAAACAGGAACAATTGGTTTAACTAAATGCAGCGGCCAGGAGAGCGCAGTACAGAGTCAGGGTCAGATGACGGTCTGTCAAAGTCACAGAGTTCTGACTGCCCTTATACACTATTCTTAAAGAGTTATAAAAAAAATTCTATACATTCTTAGCAGAAAGGAATCCGGTTCTAGTGCAGAGTCGTAAATCTGACCATCTGATAAAGTGCTCAGGTGGGTCTCTGACCTTGCGTGAACAAAATGCAGGCCAGTAGGTAACATGGCCAGATGTCCAGCATGAGGAGCACATTATCTCTGCGTGTTATGTGTGTGTTGGGTGCTGATTGGCTGAGTGTTCCTAGCTTCATGTGGCATTTAGCTTTAAAGGTGTTTTAGGAATGCATGCACCTCTGACCAAATGTACTTTATTGGGGACCAATCTCCTATGACCATTGTGGTGTTGCTTCTTATCTGAGGGATCGATCTGAGTTTTTTCCTGTTCGAGCATTTGTCTACGCGCTACGTGTCACCCCACCTGTGATCTGCGAATCAGTAGCTTCAGGCCTAGGCTGCTGGCTTGCCCGACCACGTATTGCTGACTCGAGGTTGATGAGGTAGTCACATCAGGTAGAGTCGACAATAGGAATGTAAGTTTGTTGTTATGCGCACCCATATCATGGCATACACTGCAACTGTTTTTTATCTCTTTCAACACTCACACCTCTTTCAGGCCAGGTACAGGCTGGGAGTTGTCAGAGGCTATTGCTAAATAATCATCTGAAATCTCAGGCAGGTAAAGTGTAACGTCCTAAAAGTTAAAGTTCCAATATTAGTACTAAAAATCCAACTTTACCATTTACCACATTTTTTATAAAATACAAACATAAGTATTTGAAAGGCAACTGTGGCTGGTAAGGGTCAAACCTTACTGATTAAAGAATATAAACTATACTTTGACTTTTCCTAAGTGCCAGTAACAACCTGACCAGTGATAATGTCTTTGTGTACCTGGTCACTGGGAGAACATGGCATTTTTAATGTCACACATGTTCCCCTCTTAATTACTAGGCACCCCACCTTGTGGGCAGCAGGGTGTACTTAGGAGTGATTTATTTAATTTAATATTTAAAATCAAGTTTTCCTATTGGTCAAATGGGTGATTTTGACAGGTCTCGGCAGCAGAGTTCAAGTTGCCACTGTCAAGCTACGAACACAGGGTAGGCCTGAAGCCATATTTTCACTGTTACTATAGTGGATCGCACAATAGGAGTGCAGTCCACAAACAATACGTAACTTTTCAAGCCATTGCTTTACTCCTGCACTTTATATTATATTCTTAAAGTAAAGTTTAATGTGCCAATCAAGTTTAAGGCAATTTAACTACGTTTAAAGGAAGAACACTGGCACTTTGCTCCTGATTATTAGGGGTAATAATGCACAGAGTACTAAGTGCAGGAAAAATAGGGTCCGGAAAAAGGTGAAAAATCTGGGGTGGTCATGCAGAAAAAAATGGATTCCCTAAACTCTAAACTTAGTTTTAGTTTGGATGATGAACTTTATATTACATGAAAAGTTGAAACACTGTTGACTCAAATACATATAGACTCATTATCCATGTTCTATTGCATATTTTGTTGAGTCATGAGTAAGTCCTTCACTTACATAAACATCACTTTTTCACAATTTCTGCAGTGTGTGATCACTCTACCCTTCAAGAGCTCCGTGGTTATTAACTGAATTATAGACTCAATTATTTGATTACAATATCTGTGTTTAACATGTAAATATTAGTCGAAACTAAACATACAGTAATAAACCTCTTTTCGGTGAGGCACTGTAGAACACTGGGTTATTGGTTGAAGACTGTATAAGCGCCATCAGGTAAAAAACATAATCCTAGTCAGGGTGAATGAGAAAAGTCACTAACTAAACCTGTGTTTACCCTTCTGGAAAAATGGCACAAATGCAGTAAGGATTTACTAAGAAGCAAAAGGCAAAATATTTATGCAGCACACAAACAGTAAGAAAGTGAAAACACAACCCAAGAAAAATCCAAACCCAATTTAGAACGAAGGAATACATTTTAATAAATAAGATGATACTAGAGTGACAAACAACCAGTCAATAGAACAGGAGCTATTGAATTTAAAATTTTAGGTAAGTATAGCAACCAAAAGCACAAAGAGACACTTGCGGTCATCTGGTCGTGCTAGACCAGGGAAAAGTTACAAGTTCCGGCCGATCGCTAAGGAGTGCAGGCTGGATACAGAGCCTAGTTTAGTCCTGCTGAAAAAGTTACCTTCTCAAAGTCTAATGGAGGAGGCCGTGAGGAGCAAAGAGAGCACTGCAGATGGTAACTGCTGTAGCACGAAGACCAGACCTAGCATCACAAACAGTCGATGTTGTAGCAAAAAGATCTAGTCGGGCACTGCAGATAGTTGTTGCAGGAGCGTTGCTTTGGCGGACAACGTGGGCTGTTGGTGCTGTAGCATGAAGTGCAGATCTCGCCTTGCCAGTTGTAGCTGGTGGTCGCTGTAGAATGAAGAGTCAGGTTCACTGGAGCTTCACCTTGGTGGTCATCACGGGTGGCAGAGCCTTGATGAAAAGAGGCCTGTTAGTGAAGAACCCCAAACTTCAGGATTTCTCCTTTCTTCACAAAGAACGGCACTATGACACCAGCCAATGGTCCAGGACTTTGGAAGGCACCTCTTCTGGATCACAGACTCGCTGTAGCAGAGGCCAGTAGGGCTCATGTAGGTCCAATTGCAGGTATGGCTAGCAGAATGGATGCAGAACAGGTCTCTGAAATGTGTTATGTCCCTGTAACTCACACACAAGGCCAGTCAACTTGCCCTTGGAGACACCCTGGGTTCTAGAAGCACGTCCAGTATTCCTTCTTCGAGCAGCAGGTCAGTCCTTCCAGCAGCCGGGCAGTAGTCTGGTGTTACAAAAGATTGGTGTCAGGTTACTTTCTGTTTGTGCAGGAGACATCTCTTTGAAATATAAGTGGGACACTGAACAGCTCCATCCCAACCATCCTGCCAAGAGCGTGTCCCCCTTTGTCTCACTGTCCGGGAGAAATATACAGAGGCCAACTGCCAAACTATTTACGGTCATGTGACCCAGGACAGAAGGTGTAGAATCTCTACTGAAAGAGTTGACTACGCTATTCAACAAGGAAAAAAAAAATTAAACACACAACTGTGGCAGGATTATAACGCTATTTTGGCACTTTAAAAACGTAATACACACTAGGGAAAAGTTTTACCTCAGTATTACTAGTTTACCAACTAGACACAGTAATCACAATTTCAATAGCGCAAAAGCACATATGCTACGTTTTAGTTAAAGTAACCGGATCCACTTGAGCTAGAAACATGTGTTGTTGTTGAAATCTGCAAAACAGTGCAGCAGATGTTGCAAGTACACTTCATCCTTAATTATGAGAAATACGCCGCAGCCACAAAAATGCATTATTGCAGAAGCCCTGCTAACATGGGATAGGAAGTTCTTGGCTTCCTTGCAGACGTACTACTATGCAGTGTCTCAAAAAATCAGTACCTCCGAGAATGCCAGCAGTGTTGCAAGTTTCCACTGCAGCTCTGCCTCCTTTAATTCTTTCATTTCTCCAGCAATTTGATGTTTCAATGCACTTTCCTTCTGGCTGGAAGAAGACGAATTAGAACATTTGCAGAAGTCAAAAATCTGTGGGAAGCAAAAACATATACATTTTTCACAGGAAAATCAGCCCCAAATTTGGAATGTCTATGGGGTACTGTAGTGATGGGTAGTAGAATGTTCACAGGAGCGGGTGGAGTGGAATCTTGCTACACAGAGTCATACGTGAGGCACTGGAATGTGGGGGCATTCGTGAGATGGGGGTTGACAGTGCTGGTGTTGTGCTTCTAGTATCTCTGCAACTTCATGTATCATTAATACAATAAACTCGAAGTTATGAAGAATTGAAGTATCGGAGTGTCACTACAGAATTTGGCGACGAGGATGGGATTGGTGTTTATCTTACCTGTATTTGCATGAGGGCTGGCTGTTGTTTAGCATGAGAGCTAGGGTGGTTGGAGGCGCGCAATCCTGGAATTGATCTTTGGAAGGTTTCTTGGGAATGTGGAAACAAGCAGTTCTGCACGTTCGGCATGTCCGAGAAATAAGCTCTACTGCCTATAAAAAGGCCACATTGGACTAGCAAGGCGGCCATTTCTGCATGTTGGCTAAATAAGCCCTACAGCCTGTAGAAAGGCTACGTTGGTCACGCACGACGGCCATTTTTGATGGTTGGCATGAGCTTCAATCATCATTAGGACGAACACGTCGTACAGGTGCATTTAGACTTTTTTTGTAAACTGTTTTTGTTCCGTTTTGATCCTGGTGTGAAGGAACTATGTACAAACGTGCCATCTTAAACTAAGATTTGTTTTTTTGTATCACTCAAGAATGTTACCAGCACTGTGCATGGTAAAGGCAGGGGTACAGAAAGTACAGTAAGTGACTTGGGACAGTTGGATATTAATTGTTTTATGTTTTGTGGTATTTTGTGTTAATATGTAATTAAGTGGAAATTCGGAAAATTCAGGAATGATGCATTCACTTCATTGCTCCAAAAGAAGTGTTGGCATCCCTAGGAGAACCAGCTGTACAGTGGAATGAATGGAAAGAGTATTTCTTTTAAATACATAGCTAATTTGGAAGAATGTAATTGTTCATTCACTGCAGAGAGGAAAAGGAGGATTCTTATGCACTGTTAAGGTCCGGAAGTTGTGCGTAGCTATAATCAATTACAAAAACTTGATAGGAGTAACAGTGATGTCTTTACGGATGTTTTTCAAGATTTAAATGATCATTTTTCACCTGCGTTATGTATTGCTTCTTACGCGTCATGCATTTTTCCAGAGGAAACAAGAAAAGCATGAAGATATAGAAAGTTATGTATCTGCTTTAAAACAATTGGCAAGTACATGTGGGTTTGGAAAGTTGCATGACGAGTTAGTTTGTGATCAAATAGTAATGTGTACTAAAAACAAAACTATACAGGAAAGGCTGTGGGTGGAAGGTGAGGCTAAATGTAAAGACATTATTGCTATGGTAAAGAAAGCTAAACTATCAGAACGGTGTGGCAAAGTCACAGTGGCACAGGACAAGAAAATGGTAGAAGTGGTCGGCAAAGTGAGTGATGGGAAACAGAAGAAAGGATTTACGGGAAGACGTGAAGATGAAATGAGAAAGGAAAAAAAAGAATTGACATGTCAAAACGAACAAGAAGTTTGTGTTTTTGTTGTGGAAGTGCGTACCACTCTGTGAAGTTTGAAGTATGCCCAGCTAAAAATGCTAAATGTTTAGAGTGTGGAATAGTAGGTCATTTTGCGAGGGTATGCAGAAAAAAACATAGAAAGAAATGCAGTAACAAAGTGGCATGTGTGAAAGAGGTTGAAGAAGAATTATCAGAGGACAGTGAAGAGGAAGCAGAAAGTACTAAGCAGATGAGAAGAGAAAGTGTGGTTTGAACTGCAGGAAATGGTTCCAACAAACCAATGTGTTAGGTATCTTTTGGTGTAGTCACACTACAAGTTGCAGCTGACTCAGGTTCCCTATACACTATTAAATCCGGAAGTACATGGCAGAAATATTTTGTCAATAGTATGGGGAATCAACTGCAACCTCCAGATATAACTCCCGAGGCTTACACAGGAGACAGAATAGACATGGTAGGATTCAGACTTCTAGTCTTTAAGCTTAAGCACAGGCATTGTAAACTGTATGTAGCTAAGGATGGACCATCAGTGTTGGGTTGGAAGGATCAAAAGAAGTTAAATATAGTTTTCGATCCTAATAGCGTAGAACAAGTGTTAGTTGCCTGTGATCAGGAAGATACTAAAAAATGGGTGTTACAAGAATTTCCAGGAGTGTTCCAAGGGAAAGTGGGCCAGTTGAAAGGGTTCACACATCGTATTCGACTTAAGGAAGGAGCTAAACCTAAAATTCATAAAGTACGTAACATCCCGTTTATTTAAGAGAGTAGGTTAAGAGGGAATTCGAAAAATTAAGGGATTCTCAGATTATTGAATCAGTAGAAACATCATAGTGGATTTCACCATTGGTAGTAGCACGCAAAGCTAATGGCAAGGTGCATTTGTGTGTTGATTTGAGAGGTTTGAATGACAATATCATTGTGGGTCAATTTCCTTTACCGCAAATTGATGAAATTTGTTTTTAACTAGAGAGGCCAAGTGGTTTTCTATTTTGGATTTGTCATCTTCATATCATCAGGTGGTATTGGATTATCGCAGTAGGCATTTAACAACATTCTGTACACTGTGGGGTTGTTTTTGTTTCAAGCGCATGCCGTTTGGTTTGGCATCAGCGTTTTTTCAAAGATTAATGACACAATTATTTGGACATTTACGAAATGTTACATTCTTCCAGGATTACTTTTTGTTAGAAAGGTTTTAAGCATTTTGGAAGAAAATGGGATTGCTGCTGAGAGTAGCAAATGTAGATTTGCACAAAGGAAAGTCACTTATTTAGGTCATGAGATCAACCATGAAGGGATTAATCCTAAAAAGAAATTAGTGTAAGCTATTGCGAATGCTCCATCACCTAAGTCTGAGGATGAATTGAGATCTTTTTTGGGGTCAGCTGAGTTCTAAAACTTTGTAGAAAATTTCTCACATAGAACTCATCAGATGAGAACGCTACTTAAGAACAAAGCCAAATTTGAATGGAGTGACACTTGTCAAAAAACGTTTAAGAATGCAATTACCAATGCTCCGGTGATACAAGGTTTTTATCCAAAAGCATGCTCGATTGATGCTACTAGTAAGGGATGAAGGTGGTGAAGAGTATGTTGTTGCGTTTGCGTCTCATTCGTTATCTCCCACAGAGGAAAAGTATTCAGTAATAGAAAGAGAAACTTTGGCATGTGTGTGGGCGTTAGAGCATTTTCAAAATGTATGTGGGAAAAAATGCATTTTAAGGTCGGACAATAAACCTCTCAGAAAATTGTTAATTACTGATCGATTGTCTAGAGCATCAGCTAGAATGGCAAGGTTATCTATGAGACTGCAGGATTTTTTGTATGATGTGCAATATGTACCTGGAGTTAAAAATGTTACTGCTGATTTTTTTAGCAGGATGTTAATACCTTCAAGGGAATTGGATGAGGATCATTGGACTGAATGGTGTGTAGCAGGGGTATTTACTGAAGATATTGTAGATTCCATACAAAAAGAAGAGTGGATGCAAGAGTCTGATAAACATGAAGTTTGAAAGAGGTAAAGATTAAAGTAGTGAATGGATGGAATGGGGACAAGAAAATAAAAATCAAGGATGAGATGAGAGCATTTTGGGAAGTCAGATACAAATTAAGTGTGGAGGATGAGTTTGTTTGTAGAGGTGGGAAAATTATTCCTCCATATGGAATCAGGCAGGAGCTTATCTCTGTTGGTCATGAAGGGCATTCGGGTATTGTTCGTACAAAAAGGGGAATCAAAGTACTCTATTGGTGGTCTAAAATACATTTGGAAATTAAGAGGTTTCTACAGGAGTGTATGGATTGTGGAATAGTGACAAAGCCCAGAAAACATTAAATCCACCCATGTCATTGTTAGGCTGTCCTGAAAGGCCGTGGAATGAGGTTGCATTGGATATTATGGGCCCAATTACGTGGAATGATGGTACATGTAGGTATATAGTAGTTTTGGTGGATTTGTATTCCAGATGGATTGAACTTTTGATTATTCAGAGGGTTAATGCTAAGGCGGTGATAGAATTTTTGGAGGAAGTATTTTTGAGGGAAGGATTTCCAAGGATCATATTGACGGACAATAGAGTCCAATTTAAGTTGGAGGAAATGAAAACTTTTGTAAGGTTAGCTGGTATAAAACAGAGGTTTACAGCATTATATCATCCCAGGGAAAACTCTGTAGCTGAACGAGTAAACAGGGTATTCAAAAGCATTATTCAAATGGTAAGTAAAGGGAGACAGAATTGGGAATATGAACTCAAGAGGATGTTCTGGGCGTATAGGCTAACACCTCATGAAACTATTGGTCAAAGCCCGTTCAATATAATGAGAGGCAGAGCTCCTTTTTCAAGAATTAATCCTGGGTTGATGCAGAGAAACAGACAAGTGAATTGGATTACGAAAACTGTAAGGCAGTGTATGAAGGTTGCACAAGAAAATAATAAAATATATTTTGACAGCAAACATGGTACCAAAAAAGTGCATGTGAAATTGGGACAATGGGTACGGATTAAGTCTGTTAGGAAGGTAGGCAAGGGTGAGAGTAGATTTAGCAAACCTACAAGGAACAGAAAAGTAATGAAGAATACAGTGGAACTGGAAGATGGTAACATTTGTCATATGAGTCATATAGCTATTGCAAGGTCTGGAAATGAAAGTGATGGAGTCATGCGAGATGCATTGTATGAGGAGAACAGTGGTAGGTATTGATGGTTTAGTGCTAAACAGTGTGAGAGGAATAATGGTAGAAGGGTAGGAAGTGAAGTTATGTCAGAGGATGTTGCAGAAAGGGATAGTGGTCAGAGTCATATTGATGTGAATGAAGATGGAAATAAAATTGGTAATTGAAGAATGGTGAGGGAATTAGTGAAGGGCGGTGAAGAAAGGAAGAGTTTGTTTGGGAGGGTTTTAAGGAAACCTAAAGTCTTAGAAGGTTTTGTATGTGATTAAAGCGCACTTTGTTATGTTGTGCTGGAGGTATTTTGTTTTGTTTGTTTTATAGTTGGTTTATTTGTTGTTTTATTAAGGGAAGGGGACGTGTAGTGATGGGTAGTAGAATGTTCATGGGAACGGATGGAGTGGAATCTTACTATACAGAGCCTTACATGAGGCACTGGAATGTAGGGGCATTCGTGAGACGGGGGTTGACGGTGCTGGTGTTGTGCTTTTTGCATCTCGGCAAGTTCATGTATCATTAATCCAATAAACTGGAAGTTATGAAGAATTGAAGTACTGGAGTGTCACAACAGGTACTTTGTACGACACTCCATCAAAATGGGGTAAAGCACACGAGGCACTACATCACTTACTTAATGCTAATAAGAAGCAACCCACCCTTCCATTCTTGATGAGTTGCATAGAGATGGTGCTTCTCTCATTAAGAGAAATATTAAATACAATTGTTTTCCAGAAGGGTCTTCTATCTCAATGGATCACTGCAGCATCCCGTTGGTTGCTTTAAACCTGATCTTTCACTAATTCAAATAAATGGGTAAAAATATTGTGTGCATGTTGTACAACATTCACGAAAAGGAGCTTTTAAAGAGCAAATGTTCCTGCACAATCTTCACACAAGCAAGGAACACCGACGTGCATTTCCCCAGTCCTCTCTCTCACGCACTCTGCAGATTCTCACCTTAAGATCCACTGCGGCTTCTTGCACACTGAGAATGAGGCCCCCCTAAAACACAGGATTAGTTAAGAAATGTGTCAAGTGCGAAGCTAAAACTGACGTGATCTCAGAGTCCAGCTGTTTTGCAGCAACATCACACAGTCGATATTTGCCTACTAAATGCAAATGAAAAATGCATACGAAGGGCACTAAAAAAGCCCCCCCCACACAAAAATAAATAAAGCATATAAGTGCTTCCAGTTAACCTACACTATCATACATTTTTAATTTTATAAAACGTATCTCTTGAATAAAGTATTTCCAAGTCCATTTTTCTCGTATGTTTAACAAAACCTAATGATTTGAGCAAATAAAATGGAAATGCCATGTCAGTTTTCAGAAAATATTCAAGCCCACAGACACTAATAGCGTTCTTCTCATCTGGACGCTCTACAAATACTTATTTGAAGAACAGGGGTATTCCTTTAGCCATATCTAATAGAACTTAGATCCTAAAATCAAAATCTAGACCGCTCCTTCATCCCTCTTGAGGCAGTTCATTACTGTGCAATGATTGCGAGAGAGCAAAGTCAGTCTTGAAGGTTTTACCTACCTCAAACACGGTCCCTATGGAGAGAGACACTAACCATACCCACACATGTATGTGACCAAAAGCGAATGCTGTGGCAGCCATGATTGGTCAGCCAGGACTGGAACCAACTCAAAGTCAAGGGACATGTTGTGGCTGTACCTACATATTCAGACAAGCAGACCTTTTACTAACAAAGCTCTAGGTGTGGAGGCTTGAGGCTATAGCAATATGTAAGCAAAGGTGGGAGAAAAAACAGAGGGAGTTAAAGAAACAGGGGGAACACGGGGAGAGAGAGAGGAAATAGCCCCTCTTATGTACTTGCAAAGAAGCAAAGGCTGAGCTGAGCAGTGGAAATATGCATCATCCAATCAAAACACTGCTAGTCCAAAATACCCCTGGGAGGGGCAAATGCATTAATATGAATGAAAGCCATTGAATCAGGAACAGAAAAGAAAAACAAACAACAAAGCTATCCAGTCTTTAACAAGTGGTTGACCCTAAGGCCATTTTATGAAAATGATGTATACTGAAAACAACAGATCTTACCAGCAGACAGCTAAACCTGCCTGCAGCTGAGACTTCAAAACAATATAGTGCATAGTATGGCAATATATATAAAACTAATATGCAGTGTGCAGTACTACTATTCACTGCATACAAGAAATAAGGAACACTAAAATGGCAGATGTCACTATATAACTTAATGCAATTCTAGAACAAGGCGGGGCACCAGATAATATTTCTGTTCCCTCTGAATACATTTTGGAAAGTGAAATTTTGTTTTGTAGTTGTTTTAAACAAAATATATAGTCAGCAGCAATGTGTTACGTTACCTGGAAAATCAGTTTTCATGACATCTATTCCAACTTGATGGCTATGCTCAGCTGCCAGAACTGCATAGTCCCCTTGATGAGAGACATTGAAACTGAAATTTGGGAAAGTGCTGCTGACATCATTTGCGAGAAATGGTTTTCCTTTTGCTGTTCGTTGCAAGACAATTTCATCCCATGGTATATTTAGAGTATCTGCAATCACCTTCCTTATCATTAGCCGACCAGCCTAAGAAACGGGACAGATCAATTAGTAAGGGCATACGAGCTATTTGTGCACTGAATCAACATGGTTTATTTTTAAGCAGACAATCTTTTTTGTCCAAATATCTTTGATTAAACATCCTTTCTGTAACTGACTTTTTGTTTGAAGTGTAATCTTTGAAAGGTCTCAAAACTGACAACAAACATTCCTTCTTCCTCACATTCCAAAACAGTAAAATAATTCCTATCTAGTTGTCCTGATTGTGCCCACAATCCACAACCCAGAAGTGATTACAGTTTTGTGTTTTATTGGTATTTAAATAGCACCTTCATAAACTATACTTGGGATCAAATCATTTTCTGGATTGTCAAGTCTTTATAATTATCTTGTTTTATATGTTTTGTATATCCCCTTATTCGGATATATGTGTTGTTTGTTTATGAATATGTTTCAAGTAATTTGCTCATGTAATTATTCACTGCAATGTGATAATTAAGTCTGCTTGAATGTACTCGTTATCCTGTATGGATCCGGTTTTCTTTTACAGTGATTGTGTTTGAATAAGAAAAGGTTTCATAGAAGCTAATAACTCCACTTTTTGTTTATTGTTTTAAACAATAGGCAAAGTTACACAGAATGTATGTAAGTGAACATCTGTCAGGACCATTCTGCTCATGATTATTCTGAAATTGTTCAACTATGTCCAGATGCAATATATATATGTTACATAGTGTGGTGAGATAGAGATAACCTTAATTCCGGAGACTACTTCATTGCAGAGACACGAGACAGAGGTCCATACAGACTTGTAATGACCTTCCATCACCAAAGACTACAGGGTGGCACATCGAGCCTTTACTCAGCAAGCTTATTTTCTTTCCTGCCAATTCCGACAAAAGTAGCTTACTTTGTTGAACACTGGTTCTAATGTTCAGAAGTAGCATGCAGGTATGAACCATCTCTAAGACCTGAAGTAGACCTGTTTGTGGGGCTATAATTTGCTACGTTAGCCAAGAGGTATACAGGCAAGGTTGGCGGTATTAATATAAAGAAAACTTCATACCACCACAATATTTCAAATTACTTAAGTATTCATCCTCCTGACAAGTATTGTTGTTACTATTTTGCTTGGTTTTATAGTAGTTACTCTTCATGGTGTATGACATAACATACCATTTTGATTTTAAAATAAGTCTTGAAAATATGATTTTGGTTTCCTAATGTTCTTGAGTGTGCCTTTCTGTGGCAAAAGAAGGGCTGGCTTCCACTAACTATCCCTGTAAAATCTCACAGAGTTGATTGTTGCCTAGAACACATCTCACTTAAGTAATGCACAGTAGGTTGCAGTCCAATAGGCTATCTCCCGGAAACACACTATAACAAAGTCCTTAGTACCAACGGGCCAGAGAACCTATTACTGGGATTTGTTCTGGGAAGAAATCCAGAAAATGTATCAGGGTAAGCAGCTGATGCGTACATGTCATTATATAGCACTTTATAGTCCTGACAAGGTCATGCAGTGCTGCGATTTGCATGAGGTTTGTGGGCATTCGTTGGCTCATTGTTTAAAGAGTGTTGGTTGCAGGATGGCCTTAAAGGGCATGGATCCTGAATATAATAAATCACAAATACTGTAAGGCTGTAATAGCACAGTCAAACAATTATGGCAAAACTATTGACTAAGCAAATAGCAATGATTAGTATATAAATATTTTCTAACATACTACTGATATTTAAAATGTAGTAATTTGCCATGTTTGTGAAATTATGTTATATATATGAATTTAATGTTTTATAGCACTGTTTGTATATATACTGTTTCATGTTGTAGGGTTTATAGGTAAGCTCGAATTTTAGTGTTGTAGTTAAAATATATGCCATTTAATTGTTTTTTAAAACATTAATTTGTTCACTGTGTTTCATTATTTAGTATTTATAATTAGTTTTATGTGTTCATTCTGTGTGGGTCACTAGGGAAGTGGATCACTATTGTCATATATGTATATGATAATTTATTATAAATTGTTTATGTAATTTATTAACCCCTTTGCTGCTAGGCCTTGTCCCCCTCAGGTGCTATGCCTTTTTGGGCTATTTGGGGCAGTTTGCGCTTAGGCCCTAATAACTTTTTGTCCACATAAGCTACCCACGCCAATTTTGTGTCCTTTTTTTCCAACATCCTAGGGATTCTAGAGGTACCCAGAGCTTGTGGGTTCCCCTGGAGGAGACCAAGAAATTAGCCAAAATACAGCAAAAGTTTCGGTTTTTGTTGGGAAAAAGAGCTGCAGAAGAAGGCTTGTCGTTTTTTCCTCTGAAAATGTCATCAACAAAGGGTTGCAGTGCTAAAATCACAATCATCCCAGCTTTCAGGAAAAAACAGACTTGAATCAGAAAACCACATTTTTCAACACAATTGTGGCATTTTACTGGGACATACCCTATTTTCACTACATTTTGAGCTTTTAGCCTCCCTGCAGTTAGTGACAAAAATGGGTGTGAGAGCAATGCTGGATCCCGGAAAGCTAAACATTTCTGAAAAGTAGACTAATTTCTGAATTCAGCAAGGGGTCATTTGTGTAGATCCTGAACGGTTTTCCAACAGAAAATAACAGCTAAAATAAAACAATATTGAAATTGAGGTGAAAAAACAGCCATTTCTCTCCACGTTTTACTCTGTAAATTTTTCCTGCGACGTCAGATTTGTGAAAGCAATATACCGTTATGTCTGCTGGACTCTGGGTTGCGGGGATATATAGAGCTTCTAGGTTCATCAAAAACCCTACGTACCCAGAGCCAATAAATGAGCTGCACCTTGCAATGGGTTTTCATTCTATACCGGGTTTACAGCAATTCATTAGCTGAAATATAGAGTGAAAAATAGGTATCAAGGAAACCTTTGTATTTCCAAAATGGGCACACGATAAGGTGTTGTTGAGAAGCAGTGGTTATTTGCACATCTCTGAATTCCGGGATCCCCTTACTAGCATGTGAATTACACGGCATTTCTCAAATAGTCGTCTTTTTTACACATTGTCTTACATTTGGAAGGGAAAAATGTAGAGAAAGACAAGGGGCAATAACACTTGTTCTGCTATTCTGTATTCCACCAAGTCTCCAGATAAAAATGGTATCTCACTTGCATGGGTAGGTCTAATGCTCGCGACAGGAAACACAACATGGACATATCACATTTTTACATTGAAATCTGATGTGTTTTTTGCGAAGTGCATAGCTGTAGCTTTTGGCCTCTAGCTCAGCTGGCACCTAAGGAAACCAAACAAACCTGTGCTTTTGTGAAAACTAGACATCTAGGGGAATCCAAGATGGGGTGACTTGTGGTGCTCTCACCAGGTTCTGTTACCCAGAATCCTTTGTAAACCTCAAAATTTGGCCCAAAAACACTTGTTCCTCACATTTCAGGGACAGAAAGTTCTGGAATCTTAGAGGAGCCACAAATGTCCTGCCACCCAGCGTTCCCGCAAGTCTCACAATAAAAATGGTACCTCACTTGTGTAGGTAGGCCTAGTGCTCACGACAGGAAATGCCCTAAAACACAACATGGACACATCACATTTTCACAAAGAAAACAGAGCTGTTTTTTGCAAAGTGCCAAGCTGTGGATTTTAGCCTCTAGCTCAGCCTGCACCAAGGGAAACCTACCAAACCTGTGCATTTTTTAAAAACTAGATACCTAGGGGAATCCAGGATGTGGTGACTTATGGGGCTCTCACCAGGTTCTGTTACCCAGAATCCTATGCAACCCTCAAAATTTGGCCCAAAACACTTTTTCCTCACATTTCGGTGGCAGAAAGTTCTGGAATCTGAGAGGAGCCACCAATTTCCTTCCACCCAGCGTTCCCCCCAGTTTTCCGATGAAAATGGTACCTCACTTGTGTGGGTAGGCCTAGTGCCAGCGAAAGGAAATGCCCCAAAACACTATCTGGACAAATCAAAATGATCAAATACAAAACTACCTGTTTTTGCGGGGGGGGCTTGCGATTTTGGTCCTGGGCTCAGCAACCATACAGGGAAACCTACTAAACCCAGACATTTATGAAAACTAGACACTAGAGGGAGTCCAGGAAAGTGTGACTTACGTCGATCCCTCAGTGTTTTCTTACCCAGAATCCTCAGCAAACCCCAATTTTTCCCACATTTCAGTGTGGGTTCACCGTACCTGGACAAAGTTCCTACCACCCAAGGTTCCCCTCAGTCTCCCGGTATAAACATTACCTCACTTGTGTAGGTGGGCCAAGTGCCTGTGACAGCGAAGAGCCAAAAACATGTCGAAATTGAGGGGGAACCAAAGCAGGTCCAAAAGGGCAGTTTGAAAAAAAAAAATTTAGGCTGACAAGTGGGTCAGAATTTGTATCTGTATAAATGTGACAATGCTGGGAGGTGGGAATTTTGTGGATTCCTGCAGGTTCCGGAAGGTTCCATCACAAAAATGTGGATAATGTGTGATTTCCAGCAAAGTTGTAGGATTGCAGAGCATTGTGGGTAAGAAAATGGTGCGGGGTGCATGTGAAGCACACCACCCTGGACTCACCCAGGTGTTTAATTTTCAGATGTGTCTAGGTCTTGTGGATTTTTCTATACAGCAGCGTCCCAAAGTATGGCCCTCACCATTCCAAGTGGGATGATTTTGAGAGTTAGCCAAGCTCTCATAGCCCAAATGTAAAATTAAAACCCCAAATAATCAAATGTTTTAGTGTGCGGGGGAGAGGTGAAAGACTGTTACCCCCTTCAGTTGGGGTGGGAGCATAACCATGGCCATACTGGTTGGTAGATGCCACCACAAAAACATTAGATTTTTTTTTTAATATTTCTTGGCATTTAGTAGACTTTCTGCCCCCCGGGGTGTGACTCGGGGGTAATTGCCCCATCTTTCCACTGGTGGCCAGAACAACTTTGGCCCCATTTATTTGGGGTGGGGGTAAGGCTATACCCGCACCCTCTTATTTTGAAAAAAAAATCTTCCCTGGTCTCTGGTGGGCTTTCTGCCCCCCCCCCGGGGGCAGATCAGCCGAATTAATATAGGCCGATCCCAGGGGGGGGCAGAAATGGCCTTAAATAAAATGTCCCCCTTGAGGAGCGGTGGCCCTTGCCCAAGGGGCCGCTCCCCTTCTGACAATTTCCACACAAAAAAAAAAAAATCCCTGGTGTATACTGGCTTCCTGCAGCAGAGCACAGCAGAGAGAGACATGAAAAGGGAAAAAAAGCCTTTCCTTCCCTTTTCATGCCTCTCTGCCTCCCATGCCCCCCGTACCGAGGAAAAACTAATCAGTTTCTCCTCGGTCGCGCTGGAAGCATTGCTGGAGTTGACCTCTGATGAGGTCAGCACGCTTTGGCGCGCTGACGTCACTGGCGGGGCAGGGGGGTCCGTTTGTGGAAAGGGAAGTGATTCCCCTTCCAGCCCTAGCGTAGGGGGATGGGGGGGGGAAGTCCTCAGTGGGAGCGTCAGTGCTTTCCCTGAGGGCCTCTACCAGGACGTAATGGTTAAGTTAATGTTTTTAAAAAAAATTGGGGGGTTTACATGCCTCTTTCCCCAATATAACCATTGATGTTTTTGATTATTTCCAATTGTAAATGATTTGTTAAAGGCCGAAGAAAAGGGTAGAAGGGCAATATTACATTATTTAAATTGAACTCAGTGTTGCATGAGTATTGAGAAGGTGTTTTGAGATATGTGTTTATGTTTAAATTTTTACTTTTTAACAATTAATATTTCAATATTAGTGTTTTTAACAACTTAATTTATTATACATATATATATTTGTAGTGCGTTTCACAAGTAGTAGTCAATATTGTTTGTGAAAGGAAGTATCCTTCTCCAAAATTATTTTCACATTTATTTTTCTAAAAGTTGAAACAAATTCTTTTAAATTTACATGTTTTTAAACCATGCAAATACTTAGGTCGGACCACCACCAATACAGCGGTCCAAGCGCCATATTACGACAACGCAGTAGTGCCACCAGATTACAACTTCACATCGGTCTGGAGGTGCTGGAGGTCCTAATCCACCAGGGCAGCGCTGTGGATTACAACCCCCTTCGCCTCCAGCGGTTTTATGGCAGTAGCACTGCCATGAAAAGGCTGACGGAGACAGGGTGCAGGGGGGCCCCTTGGCTTGCCATGGGCAGTGCAGGGGCACCCATGGCCAGCCCCGTGGCAATGTTCACTGTTTGCTTTGCAAGACGAGAACCTTACATATTTAGGGTGAGATGAGTCATATCTTGGCTACACGGCAATTTTATATTGTTTTTCTAAGTTGTGGGTGGTTGTTGGTTTTCCATATTCTTATTGATAAGCTGTTTGTTAGTCTGCATGGAAGTACCAAGAAATACATACCTGCAGGCTATGAGTGTTGCTCTGAAAGTGTGAATTATTAGGACAGTGCCATTGTTGACCTGCTGTTTCTCCTCTGGTGTAGAGCTAAAAAATGAACACTAGGGAAATTGGTCCATGACCTTGGTTTGCTTTGAAGGAGATCCTTCTTGCGTCAGATAGCATAATAAAGGCTTTGAGAGCATGCATGTTTTTTTTTTTTTTAACACAAATGTTATTGGAATTTCATATACAGACATATGCCATTGTATGACTAGTAAAACTACAGCGTGTATATCAATAAGCAGAATAAGATTCAAGCATAACCAATCAACTCCCACCCACCCTACCCCCAAAACTTGTCATTGTCTTGTTTGCAAGTATATAGACACATTGTGCTGCTGGGTGGATGCAATCATGTGATGACAGGAGTAAAGGGTCCTAATAATCAGTCTAGAATTGCCTTTGTGGGATAAAGTATCATTAACCCTTCCGGTACATACCCTATCCCAGACCATAATAGGGTAGTGTAGGGGTATTTCTGTTCATGGAGAGGTTGAGACACTATGCCACTGAACATAAAACAGAAGACAAGATTTGTCAAGTCTACCCCAATCAAGACTAGTCATCAGTTGCTTCCTGAGCTGTGAAAGCTTCAAGTAGTGTATCCCATTCTACAGTAATAGGCAGACAGCGCAAAGAAATATTCGAAGCGTATGGCACACATGGGGCAGTGTAACGGAGGACAATCCTCCAGTAAGCAAGGGCTATGCACAATAGAATGGGACAAGACAAGGGTGTTGAGGAACCAGGGCAAAGCTAGCTGTGCAGTTTACCATGATTAAGCACTGTGTTCGTGTACCCAATCGCAGCAAGGTTGTGGCCTGCTAGCCAGTAAACCAACCACTGCAGCTGTCCTGCCAAGCACTAGGCTTTAAAGTCTGGAGCACCCAACCCACCTGTATAGGTGGGTAGCTTCAACTTATTTAAGCTGACCCTGCATTGTCCATTGCCCCATATCAAATCGGCTAGCAATGCATTCAATGTTTTGAAGATCTGGGCAGGTACAAGCACTGGTAAATCCACAAAGTGATAGAGGAGCCAGGGCAGCATAACCATCTTAGCGAGAGTCAATCATCCCACTACTGACAGTGGCAGAATGACGGTTAGAACTGGAGTTTTTGGTTGTCAAAGTATGCACCCTGTACAAGCAGGAACCACCACTTCTAGTCAGGGTAAGCCAGATACACACTTAGAGATAACATCTACCCATCCTCTCGTAGCTTGCCTTAGAGGAGGCAGGCTTATCTAAAGAGACAATGTGTACATTATTTGCACAATACACACCCAGCAACACAATGAAAACCCCCAAAACACTACAAAAAGATTTCACACAGGTTTAAAGGGGTGTGGAATTTAATAAAATATCTACTTCTCCGTGGAACAGGTTGCTTCTTAAATCTATTTGTCCTGTAAAAAATCTACTTGTCCATTTTGTGCCATGTAATGCGGCGACAAATTATGGCAGCAATCTCATTATGTAAGAGCTCTGATAACAGCCTCTCTGGTTATGCCAGGGCTAATACTATAGCAGGGCTTGAATACTAGTAATTTCGAGCCCTACTATAGCAATTTCCTTAATTTGCCACATTTCCGCAGATCTTCATCCTGGTGCTGGAAAAGGCAGTAAGCAATAGTTCCAGGGCTGGAATGCCTTTGAGGCTGTGCGAACCTAGGGCAATATGTACGAACACATTTTCCCATTGACACAGAATGGGAAAAACCCTTTGCTACATCTGGCCCCTACTAACTTGCATGTTTTAAGGCTTTTCACCAGCTCTTCTCTCAGTTTTATTTCCCAGACTGAGAAAGGTTGGAAATGTATTCCTGACAATGGCACAAGTAGAAGTTCTTCCAGGGTTGGGAAAAAAAGTGGCTGGAGGGAAAGTGAACTTAAATGCTCAATAGAATTTCTCATCAGCAAATCAACACATGCATATGTGCTCGTGCTAAAATAAAGTTCACAAATATTTTGTAGGAGTACTATTTCCTGGTCTATTTCTGTAATTTCTTATGAAATCATGAAAGCCACTAATTCAAAGGCATATGTTATGGGTGCACGTTTGTGACTTTCTTTAAGAATTGAGCCTCTAATTAGGTCTGGCGTTAACAAATACATTTTGTTTTTATTGAAATTCTATTTCACCGTCACCTGGCTTTACTGTGAGTGATAGCATTCTGCTCTTCCAGAAGGAGCATATTGGCACACAAAGTAGTTTTGTTCAGTGACAGGAACTACTTTGATAAGGTGTGCTTTTTGAGACCAAAACACTTTTTTTGTATTTTGCCAATGTTTGTTACCATGGTGAGTGTCTGGCAGATCCTACAACAAAAAAGTGTTAGAAAAGCCATGTCAAAACAAGACATGCATTGACAAAATCAAAAGCTGACCATTAATGTTGGATCAGTTGGCTTTGCGAGTGCTTGTTTATTTTCATGTTTCCCATAATATTGTTGAAAATGGTTACAATGATTTACCATTATGAATATTTTTGAGAAATACTAGCATGCATCAACATATTTTACTAAATGATGCTTCAAAGAAACAACTACAATTTCACAGTAATTTCGCAAAATGTTTTTTTCCTTCTTGCATTTTTTCTGAACATTTTATTTTGAAAGCAAAGAATCATCAATCTTGCTAACAGGTTTCTGCAGACATTTGCATCTAATCAGAGATCATTCTGGGAACATTATACATAGCCTCATACTGTTAAACTTTTCAAACTTGTGTACACATTGTTTTACTGGAACCACTGTCAGTACTGCAGAGAGACCTTACAACGTTTAGAGAACTCTCCTTAAAGGCCTTGCATTAATTAACTATGAATACAAGTTCGAACAGCATAAACATATGGACACAAATATTACCTCAAATACAGACAGTTCCCTTCCCTGTATATTGGCAGCCAATTGTTTGTGCTGCAGGGGGCTGGGCCTACTTATCCCAAGGACAAAATAAACATGAAAACATTTTGTACTTGAACTCAAACAATATGTCCTGGGTGTGGGCTATTAGAATTCCACACCCCTGGGTTTAGGAACATAGAGAAACTCTATCTGAATAAAATGAGACCAAAATGACAAAAATCCAATCCATAGAAGCCAAGATATGATTTTTTTAAGGAATAAACAAAAAGGTTACTTGAGGTTGCGCTAGACCGGGATAAATCTAACGTTCAGGCTGACCACGATGGAGGGCAGGCCGGCTACATGAATTGGCAGAGTCGGCTGAAAGACTGCCTTGGATAGAGCAAGCAGCGATGTCGAGGAGCGATGTGGAGGTGATGCGTTGGTTCTGATGCGCAGGCAAGTTGGTGCGTCGGTGTCAAGCCTCACAATCGGGCCCGCATCAGCTGCAAACTCCATTGAGAGGAATGTAATGCATCACCATCAAACCTCACAATCAGGTCCCAAATTACACCTTTTATTCGGCTGCTAGGTAAACATAGGTGAGCATAGATTATTTCCTGGCCTCCCCTTCCTTCCTTAAACTGACATGCAACACCTCGATTGAACCTAGGTCACAATCGAACCACATGCCCATGTCACTCACTGTACATATTGATGCTCCCTAATTCAGGACCTCCTGGTAAAAGCTGAGCAATACACTCCTACACATACCCACTAGCGTAGCGGCTGCACACTGCGTTATTACAGAGTATCTTAAAAACAAGGACAATGACTCAACGTCACTTTCTTCCCTCTGGGAAGCACCGAAGCTTGGATTGAGCGAAGAATTCATTGCTATTTCAGTGGCAGAGAACAGGGCCCGCAAAGAAAAAAAGACAACACCTGGTATGCACAGTACTGGAATGGGAACAAATACACAAACATACAAGGGCTCCCAGAGCATGGAGGGAACTGGAGAGAGCGCGCTTACAACTTAAGCGACTCGATCTTGACAGGGCCAATTATGCCATAGTCCAGTGGTTCCCAACCTTTTGATTTCTGTGGACCCCCACTTTAACATTAATGGAACCCAGGGACCCCCACTGAATCATCATGGGAATCCGGGGACCCCCGCCTGAGTCATTACTGGAAGCTGGGGACCTAATTTGTCAATATTTGTTAATATTTTTTACGTTTCTAGGCTGTCGCGGACCCCCTGAGAAGGCTTCGTGGACCCCAAGGGGTCCCCGGACCACACGTAGGGAACCACTGCCATAGGCTACTTGAAGCATAACATCTATCTAGGAAGCAATCGATGTGGATGGATGCTGGCGCACAGATTACGTGCCTGCACCCATGCGGCATCCATATCAGTTATTTGGTCCTCCCAGACTGAAGAAGCACACACATACCGGCAGATAGTGGCTGCCTTTTGGGAATTGTACCACACCCTTTGTACAGCTGCTGAAAGTAATCCCATAGATTTTGCCACCTATCTGTATGAATGCAACCTCACCCCGCTGCTGCACTCTGAGACGAAGGGACTGGACAAACCTATCTGTATAGAAGAGGTAATCTCAGCCACAGCTCAATTAGAAAACGGAAAAGTTCCAGGCCCCAATGGCTTCACTCTTCACTTTTATAAGGCTTTCTGCCCTGAGCTGGCACCCACCCTTTGCCGATACAGGCTCCCTCACTGACACCATACTGGAAGCCAGCATTACTGTGATCACGAGAAAGGGCAAGGATCCGACTTCTTGTGGGTCTTACATACCCATCTCCTTACTCAACATTGATGCCAAACTTTTCATCAGTATTCTGGCACATCGCCTCAACCCCAATATGCACGTCTTAGTTTACCCAGACCAGGTAGGCTTTATCCCCGCCTGACAATATGGAGATAACACCAAGCGCATCTCACACTATTGGATAAGATCCACAGATCCAAAAAAAAGAGGTGCTCCTGGTATCCATCGATGCCAAGAAGACATTTGACAGGGTCCTGTGGCCCTACCTCTTCACGACCCACTGTCATTTAGGCTTCGTAAATAAATTCGGGAGTTGGGTCCAGGGCATATACAACACACCTAGGACTTCAGTATGGGTGAACAGGGTGTCTTCACAACCCTTCCCAATCCGGTGAGGGATGAGACAAGGATGCCTCCTGTAGCCACTCTTCTTCTCCCTGTATATGGAACCATTAGCCCAAAAGATTCAATCCCACCCCAACATCACTGGGATATAGTTTGGAGGAGACCACCATCTCATTAGCTTATATGTGGATGATGTAATCCTGGCCATTTCCGATCTGATGGTCTCTCTTCCTGCCTTAATCAACGAACTTCGTGGGTTCGGAATGATTTCAGACCCCAAAATAAACATGCAAAAATCCCAAAATCTAAACCTCTCAGTGACTCCATCTCACAAAGCCAGCCTCTGATCCAGATTCCCATTTATATGGACACACAACCATATTCTCTACATGGGGATCAGACTGGCCTATTGTATACCTCAAACTCTCCCAGTAAACTATTCTACCTTAACATCCCATGTTTTTAACTGATCTGGATACATGGTGACGCTGCCGCCTCTCCTGGATAGGCCGGATCGCAGCGACTGAAATTACTATTTTACCTCGCATCTTATATCTCTTTCAGACACTACCCTTAACCAAACTGAAAAATTGCTTGCAGGCCCTCCAAATTGCGATCTCTAAATTCATCTGGGATGGGGAAACCACCTTGCTTAGCTAGACAACTGATGAGTAGCCCAACACAGGAGGGGGGACTAGCAGTACCTTGCCTGTGGCCATACTTCCAAGCAGCCCAGTTAGGTTTCCTGGTGGAATGGAGCCGCTCACTCTCGGAGAAACACTGGTGCTTTATGGACAAGACAGTTGCCAGGTCCTGTCATGTAGGTTCTCATTATTCTAATGAGGCTACTGGATTCAGGTGGTAGAATCGCATAGATTGTGGGGTACTTAGCACAATTCCACACCATGTGACACCTGTCGGCCTAATTTGGGTTTTCTGGCTAACAAGCAGTGCCTCATCTCCACCCAAGTACAGGGATGATTGTGGCAACTGGCGCATGCAAGAAAGACTCTTCAGGGGAATCGTGGTTGATCAGCTCTCGTCTCTTTCTCTCAGTTACACTGGTCTCACATAGGCAAGGATAAACAGAGGCAGAATCAAGTTCAATAAGGATTTACTGAAATAACTGCATCTTAGATAAAATGGCATGTATTGGAATAACTAGGATGATAAAACACAATAAAAGCAAGAATGTGACGAGGGGAGTGAAACACGAAAACAGTCCCACCATACTGTCACTAGAAGCAATATATAGTTCGCCTACATACGCTATGGTCGAGCACAGCATAATAAGCCTAATCCACCCTTCAGGTTTCCTCCTGGGAAAACATCATCCCTCATACCTGAGTAATGAAGCCTATAGTCTAGAAAGACACCGCCCACATGTAGGCCAGGGATTTGGCAGTCTAGGCAAGCAGCTGTAGCGAGGCAATCAGCAATCAGCATGCAGTCGTGGTCAGCTGGCTGGAATCTCCCTCTAACGTTTATGGGACAAGCAGTGTTTTTATAATAGAATAGCTGGCATTCTAGGAAATGGTCCCCACGTACAAGTTTGTGTGTTTCTGTGAATGTTGGAGACACAGCATACACAATGCTGTTCTATCCAGTCCCAGATGGCCTCCTGTGTGTCGAAAATATAGGGGTGTGCTGGTCATCTAGCACTTTGAGTTTGGTGGGAAAAGCAGGGCATACCTCAGGCCCACCTTGCAGAGTTATTGCTTGACTACCTAGTAGGGAGTACGCTGGAGTTGCACTGTGAGTCTGTATTGTGGGCACACTGACATACATATATTGTCAATTGTGATGGGCACATTCTCCCAGGCGCATCAGAGGATCATATCCTGATTCCTTAAATTCAGTACGCGCTATGAAAAGGCATGGCGGTGCTCCAGGGGACGGCCTTCGTGCCAGTACCTGGTGCGCCCCTTCCACCATAAACAGCTCTGTTGGCGCCACTGTGCGCTGTAGCCACTCCTCCACATATTGCGTGGCATTGGTACCCTCAACTCCTTCTGGCGTTCCTATGATACGTGCAATATTCCATCATGCTCGTCCTTCTGCATCCTCCACCAAGTCCTAAAGCATGTCAACTTGTCTACAGAGCTGTGGAGGTCTGTTCACTCTGCCAGGGTGTTAGCGAGGACAGGGCCATTTCATTAGATCTGTCTCTGTCACCCAATTTACGATGGTCATCTTTAAGGAGACTGAGATCAGTTGTAATAGCTCCCAGCCTCTGTTCTATCTACAATCTGGAGACCTGTATTTCCTGCAATATAACATCAAGCTTATCCACTGGGGGTTTGACCAATGTGGGGGGGTATATAGTCTGCAGGTGCCAATGAGGAGGAGCATTCTGATGAAGTGGATTGGGAGCAGGTGATAACGGGAGGCTCCCCTGTCTTAGCTTCAGTGCACCCTATGTTTACATCTGTTCGATGCAGTGCATACAAGGAAATAGAGAGGGGTGACAGTGGCACAGAACATTCAGGGAATTACCCAGACATGATGTCGGCTCTCCTCGTGGCTGTAATCAGCCAGTCTCAGGCCGTTTCATGCATCGATCATTGTCCACCGGTCTCAGCATCAGGCACATCAAGGGCTGTGGTCATCCCTGCACACTGTGGTCACGCAGATGTGTAGGATAAAGGCGAATTCCCAGGCTCAGACGGGGAGCACTCAGGTTATGCAGCCGCCATTGCTGGCAGCTAGCCATGCCCCTGAGAGAAGGAGTGATATGGTCACCTTGGTTTAAATTAAAAACTCTTCTGGCAGCAGAGTTCTAGATTGAGACTATTGGCATAATCAAGGCATAACATCCGCAGATCCGTAATGCTGTTGGGGTTTGAACCCCATGCATATAACCCAAGTAAAGAAAGATATGTCATAATGTGCTCAGTGTTGAAACATTGGAGTTAAAACTTAGAGTCCATAATCATATCCATATTCTTTGCTTATGTTAAAGTGTAAGCAGCCATCCAATTTAAGCCAGATTGTTGTCTGGTTACAGGGTTTCCAAAGTCTACTAGGAAAATCTTACCTTTTGAAGAATTTTGTTTCAGGTGAGGTTATAGGATCCAATTGTCTACTGCATGTAGCCATTCGGAGTTCCTAATGTCCCTCAAACTGGCAATTCTTCCAGTTTTAGGATAATCTGGGCATCACTATAGTTGTAGCAGATAAGCTTAAATATGTAGGCAAGATCATGAAGTGAGGCAGGTATACAGTGAAGAAAAGAGTTGATACTGCTCATCGTTGGAGGACACCTACTGTTAGACTTGGCCCTCTCTGCAGGTTCTCTCTCAAACATTTTGCCTTTTGCTTTTCACCCTCCTGTTTTCTAAATTTTGTTTTTGTTGGCATTAGGACTCTGCGCACTTTACTACTGCTAACCAGTGATAAGAGCTTAAAACATGGCACAATTGGCTTATACATGATTGGCATACTGAATGTACTTATAAGCCCTAGTATATGGTACTACATGCACCAAGGGCCTATAATTTAAATGCTACTAGTGTGCTGGAGCTCTCATTGAGCCACCCACTTATGTAGCATTTTTAAATATGTCCCAGGCCCACCACTGCAGCTTGTAGTGCAGTTTTAAAACTGTCAATTCGACCTGGCAGAATTATTATTTTTTTGCCAGGCCTAAAACCTTCTTTTTTTAAACATATGGGTCATACCCTAAAAAGCTTATAGTGCAGGGTGCATTGCATTTAAAAAGAGGGATCATGCGTTTTAAAATGTTGCGTGTCCTGGTAATGAAAAACTCCTACATTCATTTTTTTACTAGTGCAAGGCCTATTTCTCCCATTGGATACAACTGGGTTAACTTATTACATTAATAAATGCCAACGTTTGATTGGGAACAGTCAAGAAAGTTACATTTGGACTAATGAATTATAATTAAAAATACCCTTTAATGGTTAAGTTGGATTTTCAGTCACAATTCTGAAAATGACAAATGCCTGTGAATAGCTTGACATTTGTCCTTTGTGTAATCCTTCCAGATACTGAGATAAAGGGGAGCTAGGTGTTGGCAGGATGGGCTATCCTGCCAGAATGTGAGGTGGAGCTGTTCCTTGTCCCACTAGTACTTTAAAGGGCTGCTTCTAGCACACATACAGAGGAAACGTAGCAGGGAAAGGGAAGAGCTTTCAGGAACCAGATATGGAGGTAGCCTAGAAGTTTCCCTCACTTCAAAGAGTGGCACCAAGTATAAATATCCAATACTCAGAGGAACTTTTCATTACACTCCTACACCTGTGGACATTACAGAAAAAGAACTGCCTTGTTGTGCATAGGACTGCCCTGCTGCTTGGGACCTGCCTTGTTCGACCTGCCTTCTTACTCAGAGGACTGCCCTGCTGCCAGCAGAGGCCTGCCCTGCAGCCTGAGGCCTGCCTTGTTCCTCAGAGTACTGCTCTGCGGCTTGATGCCTGCCCTGCTCATGGACCTGTTCCATTCACCTCAGGCTAACCTGAGAGACTCCAAGGGTCAGCTGACTGACCTCCTGTTCTGAGCTACAGGGACACAACAAGCTGCAACTTCACCAGTTGGCATGATGTAACTGAACCTGCTTGAGCTCTGCTGGCCTCTGCTGGAGTGAAATGCCCAAGAATCGTGTTTCCAAGCCTGGACTCTTGGTTGGAATCAGTTGCGCTCCTGCTGTGAAGAGAAGTGAAATCCTGAGGCTTTGGGCTCTTTGCTACTGTAATCATGCCCTTTCACGCCGAGACACTGCCACCTTCAATGGCCACCAAAGTGAACTCCGGTGAACCTAAATCTTCACACTACAGCAACTGCCAGCAACAACCTGCAGTGCAAGATCTGCACTTCGCACTACAGCAACAACAGCTGCGGTGAGTGCCAAAGAGCTACAGCAATAAATCTGCAATGTCTGAATGAAACTTCACACAACATCAATGACCATATGCAAAGCTCTACCTGTTGCTCGTGGCCACTGTGTACTGGACTCTGCGCTGGACTTTGAAGATCTAATTTTTTCAGCAGGACTAACCTGGTCCCTGTATCCGAGATGAGCTCATTTTGGTATTAATTTTATTCATTAAAATGTACTTATTTTTTCTAAATTTATTTATGATTTTTATTGTGTTGTGTTGTCATTTTATTACTATTTGTGTGCTGCATAAATACTTTACACATTGCCTCTAATTAAGCCTGACAACTTTGGGTTTAGGCATAGGTTAATTTAGTGACTGTTTTGGTTCACCCTGACAAAGATTGTGGTTGCTGCCTAAGTAGGGCTTCCACAGAACTCAACAAATAACCTACTTTCTTATACTGACCATTGCGATAAGCATGCTGAGAAGAATGGCAGTACTGTTTGGCTTTGTATTATGTCTATTCTCAGGAAGGACATAATCCATTTTTGACTGTGCCCTGAATTACAGTGTCATTTAGTTTTTGGAGCAGTGGCTTGTGGGCCACAGAGCCAAAAGCAGCAGAGAAATCTCATAGTCATAAGATTCTGTTGAAATCTGCCCCGTGACATACTATACACTAAGAGTGAAAATCGTCCTAGTAAGAGCATCAGAATGAATTTCTTTTTCAAAAATAACCCCAAGAAGTGAGGGATAACATTCCCTTGTATCCCAATGTTTTTTGTTTTTTTTACTGTTTGACTACCATGCACAGTGTACTGACATCACACAATGAAAGTGAATGCAGACAGCACCATTAGGTGCCAATTGGTTTCACTTCGATCAGTGCTTGGGGGCATCCGTCAGGCCCCCCAAACACCAAACCAGGCAGTAGAAGTACTGGTTAAGAAGAGGCAATGTATCCTTTGAAATAGTACCTCTAGATAGGGATCCATCCATTAGGTAACCTGGATTCATTTTGTCTGGAACGTTAGATTCCTGTTCAGCAATGTTTTTACATCTGGGGTAATTCCCAATTTCCTCTCACTTGCTATGGTGAATAGCTCCAATATTTGGGCTCTCGGTCACCTGGCAACTAAAGAACCTACCAACCATGAGTATTTCTGAAACCTAGAGATAAAGGGATGTCCAGGGTGGTGTGACTTGCATGGATCCGTACACATTTTCCCACTCAGAATGTCACGTGTCTGTCAAAATGTGAGTAAAAGAAAAGCTGTTTTTCGCATAATAATGTGATGAAAACTCAAGCACTTCCAGGAAAGGGCCAAAGTCTTATCACACTGCAATCTCACTGTTCTCCTAAACTGAAACGGTGTATGACACAAATATTGCATCAAAAATATTGTGTTATCCTGAAAATCATGGCACAAATATTGCCACTACAAAAATGTCAAGTAAAATACTAAAGATAAGAATGTCAATTTTTACATATATAATATTGTTTCTAAAAATGTAGTAGTATTTAATATTGTTTAATTTAATAACGGTGTAATAAATATCATTTTGTCATCATATATTCATGAGAAAAATAATTTTAGGTGTTAGTAAAAAATAATGTAATTGTTATGCTTTTTTTAGTTTAGTTTGTAATTCTGAATGTAAAAATCTTTTGGTACACATTTAATTAGTAATTTATAATTTAGCAGCAGGTTATCAGATGTGCAGGGCAATAGGGTGCAAACTTAGTTCAATTATAAATTAATGTATCTTATTTTTAATTGTTTTACATTCAATAGGTTGTTATTATACTTCATTAATTGGTATCTTATTCATGTAAGTTCAACTTTTGATTTTTAATATATAATGTATTTGTGCACAGTTTAATGACTAAGTTATATTGTAGTAGTGGGTTGTTGAGTTTTTATGGTAATAAGGTTGAAATTTATTTAAATTAGAATTGCTTCTTTTTAAACAATTTTATGGCAATTAAATATTTATTTATAAATGTGTACACAATTTAACTGACGATTTCTCATGTAATTTATTGTATATAAATGATTTCCTAATTGATTAATATGTGTAATTGATGATAAAGATTCTACAATTTATTTTAGTTTTATTATTGTTTTAAATTCCATTTGTTATATTTACATACTATTTAAGGTTATTATAGTTTTATTTATATTTTCATTTCATTTTTTAGGCATTTATGTTTTGGGGCCGTAGGGTTGTTTTTTCTTCATTTACTTTGGTTTTAATTTCATAACTTATATTTATATTTGCTTTTTCAAGATATTTCATTTTTTACTTATGTATTTTTTATGATTTAATAATTGTATGTCGTTGGGTATTCAAATGTTTTTTTGTTTTTTTTACTGATTATAGTGGAATGTTAAATGTAACCATTTGAAGTCCAACACTGCCCTTGAATTTGCTTACATTTGCTTACATTGTACTGAAAATAATAGATTTAACCTCTAAGCAGTTCAACACTTTCCCTGTTTTGCTTAGATTGGGGTGTGAATAGTAAATCTAACCCCTAAGGAGTTCAACGCTTTCCCTGCTACAGATAAAACTGGAGTGGGAATAGTAAATCTAACCCATCCAAAAGCAAACTGTGGGAAAAGTAGGCTAAATGCAGAAGCCCCCTAATCCAATCCTCCCTCTCCACCATTTTAAGCTGATACTGGTGTTTTCTGACTTTGACTGTGCCCTGGGCACTGCTAACCAGTGGTTGAACCGCCATGAAAAGGCTGGAGGAGAACATGGTTGTAATCAGCACGGCGGCGCTGACTTTAGTGCCACTGTGGCTGACTACAACCACAATCCCGTCATCCCGGCGGGATCAGAAATCCTGGCAGAGACTGCAGTCTTTTGGTGGCACTGACTGCCAATCGTGTCATAAGGCTGTCGGGCTGCCACAGCCGTGGTGGTCTGACATCCACCGCAAGTCTGGCAGTCTGCGGACTGCCAGACTCATAATCGGGCCCTTTGCCTTGCTTCTGCAACTCCAGGAATGGACACCCTGTAAGCTACAGGTAAAAGGAGCTAACCAGAGTCCCCTTCATCAAGTCCTATAAGAAGAGCCCAGCTGACCAGCATTCAGTAGTTATTTGAGGATTCTGACCAGGAGCATTCTCGGAACTGTAGTCCTAGCTTCCAAGGAGCAACTCAGAGCTTCTGGAACCCTGGATCAAGTTTCTGGGTACTTCAATGACCCTAAAAGGACCTATGGAAGAAGACCCAGAAGTTTGGAGCAACTGTTGTAAAAAGCTTCATAAGCTGATGAGGTGCACTGTGGGAGTTGTAGTCCCAGACCCCAAGATGCAAACCAGAGCATCTGAACTCTTGGTTGGTGCTGTGAACTACTTTCCTGAATCAAGAAACACTTCTGGAAGTACATGTAACAGTGTTATATGGTGGCTGGTCTGAACCCTGGACTTTGCCCCTGCTCAGTGCAACCTTTTTTAACCCTTTAAGCACTACTTTCTTCAAAGTGCTAGTTTTACTTTTAATCTTTAAAAAAAATCATATATCTGGTTCCCTACATTGGACTTTTGTCATTTTGGTGTCATTTTAAAGATAAAAATATTTCCTATTTTTATAAATTGGTGTTGGATTTTTTTGTGTTGTGTTTTACTAATGTAATGTTTTGTTGATATTAAATGCTTTACACACCTGTCTCCTAAGTTAAGCCTAACTGCTCGAGGGCAAAGCTACAAAGGGTTGAGCATGGATTGATTTATTGAGACCTTGACTGGACCTAGTTTAGGGTTGTGGCCTATTGCTAAGTGTAGGTACCTACCTGCCTTTACCAATAACCCATTTTCCGACACCAACAAGAACACTTTCCCTTCTGTTGCTTAGCCTGGAGTGGTAAAAGTCAATCTATCCCCTCTGAAGTCAGAAAGCGCATTAGTTTATAATTCAGAAGCAACGATTGGCAACAAAGATTTTAAAAGGATCAAAACAAATCAGAACACTTTACTTGGGGAAGTGAAATGATAACATTTTACTGAAACCCAATTTCCACACATTATTGTCTGTATGCTGTATAATAGTTTTATTAGTAAAACTGCATGTCAGTGGGAAATTTGGTGGCAATTTCAATGGAAAATGGACTGTCAGTAACTGACAGTGTTCTACGACTGCATTAATAATATATTTACTAAAAGTGAGATCTTCTAGGTATGAGCTGAGAAGCATTCCTAGCCCCACCCTGATGCCGAAGGTTTTAGTGACCTAAGATGCAGGTCCAGGGTCATGTATACCCTATATGTGGGCTAGATTATTATTATACATGGAGCAAGAGTTTTGTCTATTAAATCAAACAAAAGAGTTTTTTGTACAGCAGACATGATGAACGCACATATTTGAAAGTGCTGTTGTGTGTTAATTAGGAAAAAGGTGGCTTGGTGAAATAGAATATTTGCTTAGGACCACATAATCTGAGACAAGTTCATGGGTCATGAGCATTACAGTTAGGTTGAGTACATCATTGAAGTCACTTGACCTGCAGCATATATATATATATATATATATATATATATATATATATATATATATATATATATATATATATATATATATATATATATATATATATATATATATATATATATATATATATATATATATATATATATATATATATATATATATATAAATAAAATAAAATACATATTGTTGGACTTTTTAGTTTATGCAGGGTCATCCCCAATCTTTTTGCCTCCTATTTTTCTGATCTGTTGCTGTTGGTTTTTTAACTCTGAGCACTTTACCACTGCTAACCAGTGCTAAAGTGCATATGCTCTCTGTGTAAATTGGATTGTTGATTGGTTTATCCAGGATTGCCATATTTGATTTATTAGTAAGTCCCTAGTAAAGTGCACTAGAGGTGCCAGAGCCTGTAAATCAAATGCAACTAGTGGGCCTGCAGCACTGGTTGTGCCACCCACATGAGTAGCTCTGTAATCATGCCTCAGACCTGCCACTGCAGTGTCTGTGTGTACAGTTTTAACTGTAAATTCGACTTGGCAAGTGTACCCACTTGCCAGGCCTAAACCTTCCCTTTTCTTAAATGTAAGGCACCCCTAAGGTAGGCCCTAGGTAGCCCCAAGGGCAGGGTGCAGTGCATGGTTAAGGTACGACATATAGTAATGTGTTGTATATGTCCTGACAGTGAAATATTGCTAAATTCGTTTTTCACTGTTGCAAGGCTTATCCCTCTCATAGGTTAACATGGAGGCTACCTTTAAATCTGATTAAAGTGTAGATTCCCTTTGGGAGCGGATGGACATGTGGAGTTTAGGGTCTCTGAGCTCACAATTTGAAAATACATCTTTTAGTAAAGTTGATTTTAAGATTGTGTGTTTGAAAATGCCAATTTTAGAAAGTGAGCATTTTCTTGCTTATACCATTTCTGTGACTCTGTCTGTTTGTGGATTCCCTGTCTGGATCAGTTTGACAGTTGGGCTGGTTGCACCTCACACTAGACAGTGACACAAAGGGAGCTGTGGTGTAGTCTGCATTTCCTGATGAGCCATCTGTGCTAGGAGGGAGGGAAGGAGTGGTCACTTACACCTAAAAGGGCTGTGCCTGTCCTCACACAATGCTGTCTCCGACCCCCTGGTGAGTGTCTGCAGCCTGGCCTGGGAAAGGCAGGATTTCACATTCAAAAGAGACTTTAATTTGAAGTAGGCCTACTTCAAAGGCGAAATTGGGTATAAGAAGGGCACCCAAAACCACAGACTTTAGAACACTTCTGGAAACAAGAGGAATCTCTGCCTGGAGAAGAGCTGAGGAGAAGTGCTGCCCTGCCTGTGACGGTGCTTTGTGGAGCTATCCTGCAGTTTCTGCTTCTGCCGGAGTAAGAGGGCAAAGACTGGACTTTGTGTGTCTTCCATCTTGTAAAGAAATCTCCAAGGGCTTGATTTAGAGCTTGTCTCCTGTTGTTTGAAGTCTCAGGGACAGCAAAGACTTCTCACTGCCAGCACCTGGAGGCTCTGGAGAGACTCCTGCTCTGACAAGTGGTGCCCTATCCAGTCCCTGGGACCTTGAAAGGAAAGCTGGTGGAAATCCAAGTAAAGGGACTTTGGACGACTTCGGATCGACGCCGCTGCTGAATCCGGTGACGCCGCCTGCAACCGACTCCGTGATCTTTGCTGGAACGCGCCGACCTTCGCAGGCCTGACGCCGCTGCAGCCCCGCTGAAGTCCGCGACTCCGTGGAAGTCGCTGCACCACGTCGTGACAACCGCCGCTTGAAGTGCGCAGATTCAACATTTCGCACAAACGCCGCAATCCCCGACTTCGCGCATCGATTTGTTTTCACTCTTCACTAAAGGTAATGTACTTGGGGGTCTACACGACTCCGTGTCCAGCGGCGCTGGTGTCGGCTTGTTGGGAACGACTCCGTCACGACGCCGTGTTAACGCCTCATCGAAGCATTTTGTGTTTCTAAGCGCTATTTTTTAGTTTAATCTTTAAAAATTCATAACATGACTTGTGTATGTCGGATTTTTGTTGTTTTGGTCTTGTTTTGTTTAGATAAATATTTCCTATTTTTCTAAACTGGTGTTCTGTCATTTTTTAGTGTTTTCATTAAGTTACTGTGTGTGTTGGTACAAATACTTTACACCTAGCACTCTGAAGTTAAGCCTACTGCTCTGCCAAGCTACGAAGGGGGTAAGCAGGAGTTAGCTGAGGGTGATTCTCTTTTACCCTGACTAGAGTGCCGGTCCTTGCTTGAACAGGGGGTAACCTGACTGTCAACCAAAGACCCCATTTCTAACACATATTCACTGAAAAAATAAAGGTTAAAGTGTCATTATAGTTATGTAGAAATTTCGGTGACAACGTAACATTTTAAGCTAAACAAAAACACTGAAATTCATCAGTCACAGTTATCTCAAGTAACTAGAACTTGTGTTGTAAGATAAGTATAAATCGCAACCCTGCAATACACAGTCTTGTCATCAGTAATGTAATTTAAAATGGTGCTCTGATGTTATCAATGATTTTATAGAACAAGCCATGAGTGATGCAATATGTGGGGTAATTAGCTGTGCATGGAAAGGGCCTGAGTTATAGTTAGCTTTAGGTGCGAATTGTGCTGAGGGAGCTGGCATTGCTTCTGCCTGGCGGGGGAAGCTGTTTCTGCTGGGTTCTGCCGGGAAGGAGCAATCTGAGCTTTCCTGCAAGCATTAGCGAAGGCAGAGAAACACAAGTGTGCTCCCACCTACAGAAAGCATTTTCAAAGCTTCCGCCAGGTAGGAGCACATTTACTTTCCGTGCCCACTCTCCTGCAGGCAGGTAAACCACTATGGGTGTCATTTTGGGTTTGGGGAACGGAAAACTCTGTCCGCCAACTTCCCGCCGAAGTTATTAAGGGTTTCCCGCTAGGTCTCTCTAGGTTCCCTCTGGCCTAGCAGGAAACAGGCTACAGCATTATCTCTGACTCATAATCGAGCCGGCAGCAATGCTGTAGCCATCAGGTAGCACCAACACACTTGCAACGTTCACTGTCTGCAAATGGGTGCTGGGCAGGGGGCCCCTGCACTGCCCATGCTAAGTGCATGGGCAGTACAGGACAGGGGCCCCCCTGTGGCCCCCTGCACCTGTTCTCTGCCAGCCTTTTTATGGAGGGTTGCCATCATGAAAAGGCTGGTGCAGAACGAAGTCGTGATCCCCAGGCCAGGGCTGCCCTGGCGGATTAGGAACTCTGCCACTGCCAGACCTCTGGGATCCAAGAATCTGGAGGAGCGCCGGTTATGTGGCAGTCAGACCACAGCATCCGCAGTGGTCCAGACCATCACCACAAATGTGGCGGTCGTAAGACCGCAACACTCATAATCAGGCCCTATGCCTTGGGAGAGCAGCGGAAGTACCTGCCCTAGGGCCGATTGCTGGCTTGGGTGGCCCTATTCCCAAATTAAAATGGATATTGGCCCCAGGGGATGGAATCCCCGGGCCTCTAAAGGCTTGGGGAAAGGTCTGTGCCCAGTCCCCCCCACTTTTTTTTTTTTTTTTTTACACAGCTTGCTCCAGATGAGGTCCTTGGGACATAATCGCCTAGTTACCAGGGGCCATGCGCCCGCCCTTATTTATAAACTTTAACCCTGTGGATGGAGTCCACAGAGCTCTCGCAGAGGCCCTGGGAGCCTTTGTAATTTACTGCAGCTCGCAATCATCATTTCATTTTTTTTGCTACGCCACTCAAGCAGGAGTCCAAAGGGATTGTGGCATTTAAAAAATAATTATTCCTGCCCCAGCGTGGTCCCTCTAGGACTGCCCCACAAGGCCTGGGGGACGGAGTATCCCTATCCTACCCCCATATATTATTTTTTTTATTTAACTTTAGGACAGGGGACTATGTCCCCTAGTCCTGTTATGGTTGCCTGCAACATCTTTCTTCCTATTGCAGGCAGCCACTCAGAGTGTGTCTCCTATGGAGGCGAATTGGCCAAGGGGAAACAAGCCTGGACCAATCACAGTACTCTGTTTTTGAAAACTAGGATTAAGGAGCTCTTGCTAGAGTCCCTCAAACCTAAACGCCCAGATATACAAATATTTTTTCACTTAATGTCCTAAAAAATTACTGAACGGATTTACATGAAATCAGAAACAACATTCTGTAATCGCTGTATAAATGCCTTTCTCTAATTTCTTTATAATCAGCAACTTGGGACACACCCAGTCGCCGATAATGAAGAAAAGAGATCAGAACTCAACTATTATAAGTGTTTACAGTTGAGTTCTGACAATACAATGCCTGCTGCCAAAACCTGCATCGGAGGTGAAAGGCAGGTCAGGTCAAGGAGCATAATTGAAGCAGCTGTTTAAAGCAAAGAAAACGAAACATTGCTTTTCTTTCTTCTGCTAGTTTTTTTTTTACCTTTCAATGACAAGCAGGGAGAACATGTTTATTTTTCCACTCTTTAGAAAGTGATAGAAAAGGTAAAATCTTTCTGTATATTTCTACACACTGCAAGCTACTGCAGCTTTGAAAAAAACTAGCTTGCATTGAACTGTTTCTAACATATGTTTGCAACAAAGAACTAACAGGTTCTTGAGGGTTTTAATTTTGCCCAAGAGTTATTTTTATTTGTCAGGTTTGCAAACATGCTAACTCTTTCATTTGAAAAAGCTACGCAAAAGGTTTCAAATAGTTTGTAGGAAAGTTGATTATGTGAGTATGTAATATATGCATTAAAGTACCTCCTGGCATAAAAGATCAGGATGTTGCAAATCATCTTGGAGTTCCATAACTTTATAAATCCTGAAAAGTAAAAATAAAATCTTAAAAACAGGCAGGCTGAGCAGATTCTCCTCACAGTCAATGATATCAGCCCCACAGTGCATCACCAGCCACACTGAGTGCAGGAGATACTGGTGTGATGGCACATCTCCACAAGGCTATCACCCTTTGATGAGCCTGCCGCCTGCTGCCAGTATAAGGGGGAGGTTGTGCAGTGCATAAAAAATGAGTGCTGCCACCTCCACCACACTAAAAATGTGTCACTGACCACAGGTCTTCTGGGAATGCACAGTGACGCAGCTTACCTCCTCTATACCTGGGATAAATAATGTAATATATACAAAAACAGACTAACAGGGAATACAAAATTAAAACCAAAACCACAGGAGCAGTCAAAGGGAATCAAAAAGTGAAAATAAGGTTGAAGAAAGGAGGCAGGTAGGCAAGAATGGCGTTGGATGAGGGTAGATTTGCATCAGAAAGAGAGAAATACAAGGTGTAGCTAGACAGGAACAAGGTGCAGTAAACAAAATGACTGCTTGGTTGCACAACATGGCTTGGAGTTTTGCGTTCTTTTTTTTTTTATGATCCTGGCCATTGGACCGCCAGAAGACCGCCGCCACCGCGAGGATCACAGATCTCGATGGGATGGTGGCGGTCAGAGTCATGGTCAGCCACAGTGGTGCTGAGTTCGGCACCACCGTCCTGATTAAGACTCTACTTTCCACCTGCCTTTTCATGGCGGGCTGCCCCCCCATTAAAAAGCTGTTGGAAAACCAGTGCTGGGGGCCATCATGGGGGCCCTTGCACTGCCCAAGACCATGCTGTGGGCAGTGCAGGGGCCCCCCTGCCAGCACCCTAGGAATGGGCACTGCTTTGCAGACAGTGCACATTCCGAGGGTGATGGTGTGCGATGGCATTGGCATCTTCTCCAAGACCAATGCCGCTGCACTGTTTCTGCCGGGCTGACAGGTGGAAATGTCTTCCTGCAGGTTTAGCAGTCTGACAGTCGGACCGCTAAACTTGTAATCAGCCCCTCAGTGTACTGGGTGCTTTTAAAAAATGCATAGGTTTCCTTTCCAGCCATTTTTTGTACAATAGATTTTACCATATGAACGGTGCATGGGTGACACTGAATGAAATTTCATTATAAGCTGTAGCTCGATTATTGTCCATGGGTACTGTACGTTTTTGGACATTCACCAACACTCTACATCCCTATAGCCATTCGAGTCTGTTGGATATAGCACTGTATTACTTTTGAATATTGGCTAGTAAGGCCAAAAATTACAGATAAACATAGCACTTATTTCTATTGTTTCCTACTTATTTTCATTATTTGTATACTTCAAATATTAGTTTGGGAAAAAGTAAATGATTATACAAATTAACCCTCGCTGAATTCCAAATGTTGTTTATTTTTCACAAATGTATAGCTTTCTGGGTGTACCTCTGGGTTTTATGCTATTTCAACCCCCAAAAAGTGCAGGTAGGAAGAAAGCACAAAAAACTGAAAAAGTAAACTTCTACTTAGGAAAAAAGGAAAAACTATAGTTAAAATTATTTATTTTTACATCTCCTGGAAGCTGGTAAGAGGGTTATCTTAGCACAGCAAATCTTTTTTTATGTCTTTTTTTAGAACAAATATGCTTTCTAGCACCATATCGTATCCCTGCGTAAATAAAAAAAAAACGTTTTGTTATGTTTTGGCTTTTTTCTTGGCTCACTCAAGGGCAATTCACAAACTGTGGGTACTTTCAGAATTTCCAATATGTGGAGGTGAAAATGAACAAATTTAGTCTGGATACTTTCGTGGAAAAAATATAAAAACATATAAACCCTTGATGCCCAAACATCAAAAAAGGAGCAGCAATGGAGCAGGATAAAAAACCTCAGCAGTTAAAGGATTAACATGTCGGGTCTTCCAGATTGAGTCCTTTCTTTTTCATAATTGGCTTTGGTTTTAATTTACTCGGACATTTTGTAATTGAAAGTGATTTTTTAATGATTGCTCTGACTGGCATGGCCGCTAGGCAAGCTAGGAAAATGATCTTACGTATAATTAGTATACTTGGGATCATGGATCAGATGGTGACCCAGCAATGACAATGATTTTCATATGTTTATGTATTTCTTTTATCTAGAGCATGTTGAAAGAGCAGAGATTTCATTTTGGATTATGGCAGATAAAGAGACTAGATTGTGAGTAAAATGCAGTCATGAATACCTTAATTAAGAAGTGGGTCTCAGGCTCTTTGGCTTTTTAAAGTAAAGGTTCTGCCGGTTTTGTGGAATTCTTGAGAGAGGCTGGTGCAGTCTAAGCTGCATTTTGGGTTTCGATACTCTATGATAGTCTAGAACACCGATACTCAAAGTACGGCCCCCTTGACCTTTACATGTGGCCCCCTGGACTACAGGAGTACAGGGTTGCTGTTCACTCGATCGTAAATAGAGAGACAATTGTTTATTTCAAGGTTAACTGGTGTTAAGGAAAGGAAGTAACCAGGGAGTCCTGAGCTTCACTTTAGAAGCAAGTTCATTTTTGAAGACATCTTGCAGCAAAAGTGTAAAAATATAACAGTCACTTCAAAATTCAAAAAGTGTATTAATTTAACATGCAGTCCATTTCACCTAAGTATAATTTATTGTATCAGTACAATGAGAAGTATTCATTTAATGTGATAGTTTTCAAACAAGAATTTAGAAACAATTTTTCACCTCTACCCTGACAAATACGCCAATAGTGAATTAAACAATGGAGTCAGATGTTATGTGCACTTTTTGAGTGATCTGGGTTACTATTATAGATGAACAGCATTATAGTTTATTAACTCAAACACAGGAGCAGACTTGTATGATGCAGACCCTGAACCTAATATTAAGCAATTGCCTAGGATCACACAATTTGAAAAAGTGGGGAAGCCAAGATTAATCCCAGGTTTTCTAGTTCCATATTGCTCAATTCAGCCACTAGATGTATATCATTTGCTTCGCCTACCAATACTTAACTGCCAGTCGTCCCAACCCTCTCGCCCGACCACCATTCCGCTGGCATTGATGCGGCCCTCGGGCACATTGCAGACCAAACTTTTTGGCCCCTGGGAAAATGTTTGTGAGTACCCATGGTCTATAACATAGTTTTATTTGGGTGCCTGGCATCTCAAAAATTATTAGAAATAGTGTGAATAATTGGCCTTTTTTCAAAGTTACTTTGTAAATGACATATGATCACAGTTCTTGTTTGGCTCTCAACTGGTTATGCAGTTTTCTCAGTAGTTCTTCAAGACTTATGATTTTTTATTTTTGGGGTTTTATGTCCCATTTGCATCAGCCATTTCGAGGACTGCTTGGACGTATCACGAGGGCCTAAAGAAGCCTCTCGTTCAAAAGGCCTGCATGGAATCCAGGTTATGGCTTTCATCAAGTGTGATACACCAATACCAAGGGCCTCATTATGAATTTGGTGGTCTTCAGGCCGCCAGACTCCTGGTGGCCGTCAGACGACCACTGCTTTCACGGTCGACTGACAAATTACGACTTTGGAGGCCAAACCGCCAAAGGACCGCCATCCCCACCAGGAACATGGTTCCCGACGGCATGGCGGCGGTCCGGCTTGTAATCAGGCATGGCAGCCCCATGTTGTGGGCAGTGCAAGGGGCCCCCTGCCGAGTACCGTCAGAGTGAGCACTGTCTGTGCATTCTGAGGGTGCTGGTCAGCCCTCTCTGTGCTACGGACTGACCGGCGAGTCAGGCCGGCAGCAGAAACCTTGTAATTGGATGGGGGGATGCCACTGGTCTGGTGGTGGCGTCCTCCCAGCGAGTTTGGCGGTTCCGCATTGGGAACGCCAAACTCGTAATGAGTCCCCAAGTTCAAGAAGATAAGGGCAAGTCAAAAACCTGTCAACCACATCAATGTGCTTAACAGACACTTCGACACATGCACATGCACACTTTGCACATGTAAACAGCTGAAGCACCAGCATGAAAAGCTGAGCCTGTTACATTTAATGTACCGCCATATGCTCATGTCCCCACCTCAATTTCAAACAACACACAATTCACCTATATGTTGCAATTTAGGAGGTCATAAACTTAAATAAATATTATTTACAAGAATATCAACCTATGAAAATATTGAGGTCAGAACATCTATCATTGAAATATTTAGTTTTCATAGATAAAATGTAAATAACAAAATATCAACCAGAAAAATCACTGCCATAACAAAATCAACTCCAAAAATAGCAAGTTAAGTGAAGGGATAAAATAGCAATTAATACATTTTATTTCTGATTGTTTAGTTTAATTTTAGTTTTCTTTTAATGTTGTTCTTTGAGTGCTTTAAAATGAATTCACATTAGAATATCTTATGGAAGAATGAAAAGAAAAACTTTTTTATATACTTGTAATGTGTTACAGGCAAGAGACAATTTTTTTGTAATAAGTAGTCTTTTTAGGAACTGTTTTGTAAATGTATATTCTAAAATATGAAATTATTTTTACGTTTTTAAAAATTACAGATAGCGTTTTTATTTGGCAAAATATTTTTGAATAGTGTTTTTAATAATTACTTAAGCTCATGTAGTAATATTTAAATATACTTTACGTTTTTCTACAGTAATATTGTAATTGTAAATTCTTTAAAGTGGATGTGATTTTTAAATTTTACATTCACAAAAGTACAATTTGGTGTGGGGGATAATGAACATTGGGAAATGTGCATATATTTGCCAGTATCCGGGTATCTATTCTAACTCCACTCTGACAACCTTTGGGAAAAATACATATATTTGGGGGCTGTAGGCGAAATGTGCTATTCTAACCCCAATTCTAACAATATTTAGGAAAGTGCATATATTTCTTTTGGGATAGGACCCACATTTACTAAGCTATCTCAAATCCCACCAAAATTGGCGAAAGTGCATACATGTTGATGTGGAGATCAGAATAGCTATTCTAACTACAATTTCAAAGCATTGGGAAAAGTGCACATATTTGAGGGTTTAAATTTATTATTCGAATTCCAATCACACCAGCTTTGAGGAATGTGCATGTAAGTGAAGGCAGCAGATTCACGATTCTGATTCCAGTCAACAAACACTAGGATAAGGGCATGTATTTGAGGTTAGGATAAGGTTTAAAATTCTAACTCAATGGTTGGTGTGCCAATCTTGATTTGATCCAGATGTCTGGCTCCAGCTCAGCTTGAGGTCCTTTATGGCACACGACCCAAAACTGAGCAAAGCCGAGCTGAGACTAAGTCACTGCACTCTTCAGATATGGCGTGACTCAGTGAGGGAGGAGACAGAAATTCCAAGAGAAGAGACAGGGCAGCAAAAAGGAACAGCAGCAGGACAACAGAAGGTGATAATTGACTAAATTTGGCACAAGGAGTGGTGATATATGAAAAAGTAGAGAAAGAGCATGGGGAGAAAAGAAATGCCATGGAAGAGGAGTGATACTGGTACTGGTTAGTATGAAAAGTGGACATTGCTGGCACAGAACCAGTTGTGGACTTGTGACTGTACGGGTCTCCCTGCACTAGTGTCCTTTTAGGGGGTACCATCCTATCACAGTATGCCCTTACCCTTCAATAGATTAGTTGGCTGCTGCACCCCTGAAAACCTCTAATACTTCCTCTTCACCCTAGCCTATCACATCATGGCAATTTTTTTCAGGCTCAGTTTGTGCTTGGCCTTTAGGGGCAAGCTACTCCCATGGCTTCTGCCCATAACATTTTTGGCTTTTCCAACTCTATTGATCACAGTCCTTCAAACACTGAGAAAAATGCTAACATATAAATAAATATACTTATATAAATTTGAAACCCAATTATAATTTTCAGCGTTATCTTTACAATATACATATTTATTCAATAATTAATATATTAAAAATAAACTCATATAATTTAACTTAAACATAGAATATCATTCAAAACAATTATTGATAAAAATCTATCTTCCCAACAGCTAGTATAATAATAACCACACAGTTCCCCAATAAAAGTAAACTAAACAGTTCTACAAATAAATATTAATTAAGGCTCCCAGTTTTCCGTTTTTACTGATTTTAACACATGAATTCAGAAAGAAAATAATCTATTTTCCTGTCTCTATTTAATTTTAAATATGGATGAATACAGAAAATAGACTTCATTTTGGACGATTCTCACTACTATCAATCATGAGTGCTAGTCCAATAGCTGTGCAGATTGGCAGGCAATGGGGTTTAAAAAAACAAAAACGTTTTCTTAAGCTAAAATAACCCCAGCTGGTCAGTGGTTTAAGCTGTTGTACAATGCAAATGATTTCAAATGACTGTATCATACTGTAATTGGAGAAACTTCATTTGACATTCAAACAACAGGAAACGTTTGTAGACGGAATAAGTAAGGAAATGTACACAGTGCAGCTTCATTGTTTACACTAAGCGCAAAATAAGTATGGATAAATACAGAAAACCGGGAGCCCTAATAATAACACATTCTTGAAAACCCAATATTTTTTAACAATTACTATCAATCAATTAATGTTAAATATAATTAATGCAAAAATGAAGTATGCATATGATAAACAAATAAATAATCTCACAAAAATAACAGACTGCAAACTTTTAAACATCAATATCATAGTTAGAAACTTGCCATCCATATTTTTATAATCACAATATTTGACCATGATATTATATTTGCACAATATTTTGGATTTGATATTCACAATAGATACCTATTAAGGCAAACCTCCAACCAACACCATTTAAACAAGGAACCACGGTACGGCCATGAACTTCATGCAAACTGACGCACTGTGTGACCTTGAAGTGCTACATAAATGACATGCATGCGGGGATCACTTAATCGACAATCCAGAACGTACTTTGGGCCAAGCACACAGTAAGAAAGAACTATATAAATTCCAATAAAACACAACACAAAGATAGTAAATAAATTGTATATTACAATTTTTGCTAACTGAAACGAGTAGAATAAAGCACCTTCTATGTTCAGTGGTCACTTAGTACCTATAATCTCACATAGAGAAATTCCTTTTGGGTCCTTTTCGTCATTTCTCTAACAGACATTAGCAAAATATATTGCCAGGCATGGCCATTCTGCATCTAACACCCATCATCTCCCATGCAGAAAATCACGAAACCCACTATCCCAAGAGGAATAAGTGAAACATTATGCCAAAGACAAGTAACAGCCATTATCTGTCTATGGCGCCCTTGTAAAATGTAATATTATCATTTTCCTAATGGGAACCTTTGAAATATAACGGCAATGGTATTCAACAGCCCTTTAAAGCCTACAGCTCTTTACGCAGAAGCTATTTATTAGCACATTTTCAAGTGAATCCTGAAAATACTATGTCAGGTGTAGGTAACAGCTATTTATCAACCATCGTCCACCAAGTAACAAATATCCATAACCAATATCTCAAGAGACATAATTAAAACACCATGTTCAGGACATATAATAGTCAATTAGCCCCAACGTCCCCATGTAAACAATCACTATGTCCATTATCCCTAGCTGAATGAGTAAAACATTGTGTCTGGGATTTGTAACTGCTTTTTACTGCCCATAATCACCCATGTAAAATTAGTTATTTTAATTTTCCTTACAGATAAGATAAGCACATACTAGCAGGTGTAATCAACGACCCTTTATAAACAATAAACCCCACACTTGAAAAAGCAAATTATTGTTGCCTTACAGGAAACGTGACAAAACAGTACCAGGCATACATAGCAGTTATTTACATCCGTCATCCCCATGGAGAGAGTCATTTTGCCCATCATCCCAAAACAAATAAGTAAAGCACAGTGCCTATGATATATAACAGCTATTTACCACCCATCAACCTCATGTAAAAATTAGGAGCTTCTATTTTCGGAATAGGAAACATTAGAACACAGTAACAAGTATAATCAACTGTCTTTTAAAGACCATAATAACCTGGGAAAATGACTCATTACCTTATTCTTACAGGAAACATGAAAACAGTGCCAGGAGTATGCAATAGCACCCATAACGCCCCCACACCCCGATAAAAATGTGGCGCTCCCATCTTTTCAAAATGAAACATTAGGATGTATGGTCAAATGCATCTAACAGCCATTTAAAGCATATAGTCCTCATCCATAAAAAGCTCATCAGTTTTTCTTCAGGGTAATATTGAAAATAGGGTAACATGTATATCTAACAGCCTTTTAAAACCCACCATCCTTCATGCAGAAAAGCGTTATCCTCACAAAGAATGTACACTGGAATAAAACATCATATCGTACAAGGTAAAACATCACATTTCATACAATGGGAAAAATATCCCAAAAAGGCACACTGTGTGACTATTTTCCAACAAAGCAATAGATAATAAAAAGTGTATGCGACCAATGGGATAAGTCAGGTAAGCATATAAATAACATATTTCCTTTTTTATGTTGGTAAAACAAAGCAATTACTTTGTTTTGTGACTTTGCCACTAGCAACTCAATGGTTAAAAGTGTACGTTTCAGACTCTTGCAGTAAAACCATTAAAACATCCTGCATAGGGTAACAAATTCTGGGAAGAGCGTTTATGTTCTCTGTGTACATGCGAGCATTAACCTGCACTGTCACTTGTGAGCACTTAAGAGAACGAGTTGCCAATAGAGACGTCCTGAATAAAATCCTGAACAAATTACTCGGTGCAGACTTCCGCTTCAGATCTAAACCCACTTGTTCATGTTTTCACTTTTCCTTTAAATTTATTCCGTAGAACTGCTACAAAATGCTTTATGATTGTATCTGTGCCGTTTCTGCTTTCTTTTCAAACTTGATAAATCGTGAATAGTAGAGTAAGTTATAAAACACGTTAAGGCCGGGTCTGCCTATAGTCAGACCTGGTTCAGGGGTGAGACAGCTGATTTTTCAAGGCGAAATGGATTTAGCTGTCTCCTGCCTGAAACTGGCAAAACATCACTACAAGTCAGTGTTGAAAACAAATTCCCCGATTATTTTTTTCTTTTAACTCCCCCCTTCTGTTTCCAAATGTTGGCATGTATGGTGGCTAGTACGCACTTTCAAAAGCTTTGAGCGCTCTTTCTATTGTGCAATACAGGTGCAGTACAATTTATGTGGACTGTAGATGGTGGCATAATGATTCAGTTCATCACTTTGCGTTATTGTGTGCTTTAACTTTCATTACGCGGCAAAAAGCAAAAACTGAATAGTGCACCATCACAAACAGTGTCTTGTGGGCTATTACTGCACAACGCAATATGTAAGCAACTAGTGAATTAGGCATGTGTATATCAAGACTGCTCTGGCATCAGTGCCATCACTGAACAGCGTATTGTATGCAATCACTGCACAATGCAATATATAAGCAGCTATTCAACTAGGCAGTGTGTGTACCATGGCGGCTTTGGCATCCCGAGTGAACACAAACTGTCCGATCCGTAGCTTCTCTTCTGATTGCACGCATCGAGCAGCCTGAAGCCACTGTGCGCGCCCTGGGGTCCATGCCCCGCAACCGAAAGCCCAGCGCATGCTCCCCATGCAGACCCAACTAAACAAACCATCTGAGAGTGACAGGTAGAAGACAGTCCTCAGAGCCCGGCATTATGACGCACATCCTGATTCACGGGAAGCTCTCAATTTTACTCTCACGGAGGCGGCCATCTTTAAATTAGTACACGTAAACCATTTAACATCACTCCTACGCAGTTTTGTTGAATTACAAGGTCGTTGTGAGGTCTTCTGTTTGATCCGTGTAAAACCTATTGCAATATCATTGTAACTGTATATAACCATACTACCGATTGGTAACTTTTTTAATATTGTCAACAAATATATAGTTGTACAAAAACGCTGTCGCTACTGATATTTTATTTATGTTACTATATTCTGTGCTTTGGGATTGTGTGTTGGTATGGCGAACATGACTCAGTTTCTAAGAAGGTGGTTGGTTGGAGGGTGCGGTCTGATTTAATTATCTCAGGCACCGCACACCCCTCAGGCGGACAGCTCTGAAGGTGCAGCACAGGGCTTTTGGGTGAGTTGCGCGAGTGACGGCGATGCACGGGAGTTGAGAGTATCGTTATTTTTTACACTGCCTAGAAGAATCTCCCGCAGTTAAGACTTTTTCGCTCGGCATATTCAACGTATGTACGTCTTCAAGGCTTGTATTTGCGGTGCTGTCGCTGGTGAGATCACTGATGTGTGCATCCACTTCCCAACCCTTCTTATTGCACACGACAAATTAGTTGCGGGATACCCTCAAGATGGAGTTTATTTTTAGTATCTTGCACACATGGCAACATTTTACAATAGGAAAGTGGGAGGTTTTGAAAATAATATCTGTGGAAGGTATTTTCTCCCTCGGCTTCTAATAAAGCAAAGCACATTTCAGGCGCGAGGCAACTTAAATACCGCTATTTTGGTCTTCAAAAATCGGCAGTCTCCTGCCCGAATCGGTGTGTTGTGTGATCTTGCATTAAAGATATGAGGTGTTTCTTTTTTTTTTTTTTTTTTTTTTAATGCAAGTTAAAACGTTTAGAAATGCCGATGCTTTGAGTTTAAATAGAATTAGTCTTCTTGGTCACCATGCATGATATGGAAACATTTTCCCCACAGGATAGGAACATCGACAACACACACCCAAACACACTCTAGAAAGTGTAGTGTTCTTAACCATTTCAGGAACCCACCAAGGGGGAACCAGCTACGTATAGATGTTGCAATACAATAAAACTATGATCAACAGGAATAACATTTTTTCTAGCTTTCATGTCAAGAATTTTTAATTCTATCAAGGACAGGAGGCGAGAATTATGCTTCTCTCTATCTTTACTGCAAAAACAGCAGCCAATCAAAACTTCAATAACTTAAAAACTACATATCCCATGAACCCTGTAGTTCACTGTCCACCAATCACAGAGGATCTTCCTGCATAACAGTCTCTGCACACATAGTCCTTCCTCTTTCTTTGCAATAAAACCATAAGTACTTGACTCCTTGGAACTGGAATCTCCTAGAATGGACCAAATTCTGGCGAGGCTCACATAGTCCTTTTGAATAAAAAACTGAACCTCGAACGGACGTTCGTCTCTAAGAACTGATCAGGTACCTTGGTTTTCCGTACCTAGAAAAAAAGACATATGTTGATAATAGCTTTCTCTTGACATCCAAACATAAACAAAACAAAATACTGGTTGGGTAAGAAATCATTTAAACATAATGCGTAATACAAATTTTAGAAGTAATACAAATATAATAATATAAAACAGTATATTCTTCCTGAGTGGGATAATCCTCGCCTCCATGTCCTTAATAGAATTGAAAATTCTTGACGCGAAAGCTAGAAATGTTTTTTATTCTCTGTTAGGACCGGAGGCTTCGGATTATGCTAGTTCAAAGCTGATCCACCACTGTTGTAACTATGTCCACAATTGGTTTGTGATTAAAAAAAAAAATGTAAACGTGGACTCTGCAGACCAATCCACCGCTCTCATAATGTCTTCTAAACGAGACCCAACAGAGAATGCCTTAGAAGCCATAGCTGCTCTAACTGAATGCGCTCCGAACATAGAAACATTTATACCAGCTTCACTTAAAACCCATCTGACCCATCGTGCTCACGTAGCAACAGAGACAGGACCAAACGGTCTCTGAATCGAAATCAACAATTGCCCTTGAGAATCTCTACGAATTTCACGAGTACATTCTTCGTAAGCTTTTAAACATTTCACAGTACACAACTTTTGATGGTGAGGAAATGCCGGATAAGAAATACATCTGGAAGCTGTCTTTGTACGATTGGAAATAGTAAAAGAAAGTCCTGGGGGAGTAAAAACTCTACCTGCTATATCCAGTGCTCGAACATCAGACACTCTTCGACAGGACAAAAGACACAAAATAGTAAATTTTGCCGAAAGCTGCTTGCGAGAAAGGTCTTCATTGCATGGCCAAGATTTCAAAAATTTCAAAACTATATCCACTTCCCAAAGGGAAGAATATTTAGACTGAGGAGGCTTAACCATCCGGACTCCACAAAGGAGTTTACAAACTAATGGATGTTCCCCCACCGGTTTACCTTCTATGTGGGGGTGGCCCGCTGAGATCGCAGATCTAAAATTGTTAATGGTTCTATAGGCTAAACCCTCTGCGGCCAGATCAGAAAGGAAATTGACAATCATAGCAATAGTGGACCCCAAGGGATCAACACTTTGTTCACTACACCAACACACCCATCTGTTCCAGGAAGATTGATATCTTTTGCGAGTGGAAGGAGCCCAAGATTGGGACAGGAAAAACATTCAGTTGTCTGAAACTCCAGACACTTACCAACGTCTCCGAAAATTCTCCACGCCATAAGGGACAACTGTCCCGTCCAAATTAGAGGGTGGGGAGACCCCACTGGGTCTAATAGCAGTTGAGGATCCTGCGGGATTACAATCGGATGAGCGCACAACATCGACATCGCCACTGGAAACCATGGTTGCACTTTCCAGATGGGGGTCACTAGAATCAATTCTGCTTTCTGTCTCCTCACCTGAGAGAGTACTCTCTGAATCATGACAAAAGGAGGAAATGCATAAAGGGTCGCCTTTTCCCAAGACTGCAGAAAGGCGTCCATCCCCGACGCCTGAGGGTCCGGCCTCCAGCTGAAAAATCAAATCAGTTGAGCATTGAGTCTCGCAGCAAATAGATCTATCACACAAGGACCCCATTGAAGATTCAGTTTGCTGAAGATCTGAGGGTTCAGTCTCCAATCGCTACCATCCCTGAGAAATCAAGAGTTCCAGTCTGCAATCAGATTGTCTCTTCCCGGGATGTATTCCGCAGTCACTGAAATGTGGTTGAAGGCAGACATGCCAAAACTCTTTCGCTATATCCACTAGAACCCGGGATCTGGTTCCCCCCAGTCGATTGATATACTGTACCGCTGAAATGTTGTCCATCCGAAGAAGAATGCAACATTTCGCTTGTAGAGATAGGGAGCGAATCGCGAATGCTCCCGCTAATAGTTCTAGACAGTTGATATGAAAGCTCAACTCCTCCTGAGACCATCGGCCACCCGTCTGAATTGGGCCACAGAGAGCTCCCCAACCCCAGCGACTGGCTTCCGACTTGATTATGACTTCGGGGCTCGATGCAAAGATGGCTCTGCCATTTCATGCATCCATGTGAGCTAACCACCAATCGATCCCGGCCCTGGTTTCGCTCGACAGAACAATCTGTTCTGCGTAAGATAAACCTTTGCGAAGATGCAAAATCTTCAAGCGTTTTAAGGCTCGATAAAGAAGAGGTCCTGGAACTATTGCCTGAATTGATGAGGATAAGAGACCCACTAAACATGCAAGGGTCTTCAATGATATAGTCTGAGAGGCAAGGGCTCTCCTCAATTCCTTCTTGATGGAACTCCTCTTTGCCAGAGGCAGCAACAATTGGGATTTGACCGAGTCTACCTGAAAGCCTAAGAATTCTATAACCCTGGAAGGAGTCAGAACCAACTTGTCTGTATTGATAAGGAACCCCAGATCCTGAAGAATTTGAATGGTCCAGGAAAGATGAAGGGGAACCGACTCCTCTGATTGGGCCATGATCAGAACGTCATCCAGTTAAATAACAAGACAAACTCCTCTTTCTCTGAGGAGCTGAACTACTGGTCTTAGGAGCTTGGTGAAACACCAAGGGGCGGTGAAAGTCCGAAGGGAAGGATGGCAAATTTGTACCAATGCTCTCTCCAACAGAATTGGAGATACCGGCGGTGTGGTTCGAAGATGGGGACTGTAAGGTACGCGTCCTTGCGATCTAGGCACACTAAGAAGTCTACTTCTTGAAGAAGATCTCTCAAAAGATGGATGCCTTCCATCTTGAAATGTCGGTAAACAACCCATGAATTGAAATCTTTGAGATTGAGAACCAGCCGAGAGCTGCCTCCTTTTTTCTGAACCAGAAAAATAGAACTGACGAAGCCTGAAGTGTTGATTCAAACAGAAAATGGCGCGTTTCCGAAGCAGAAGTGCTATTTTGCAGTCCATGAAAGAGCTTTCTGCTTGGGAAAAACAAATGGGTCTTGGAGGGGACCTCTGAAGAGGAGGGGCGTAAAATTGTATTCTGTATCCCGCACTGTCTGGAGAACCCAAATATCCTGTGAAATACGTTCCCAGGCCTTTCCATGATCCTTCAACTTCCCTCCTAGAAAGTCTTCTGAAAATTGAATTATTCTTACCAGTGGAAGTTCTTTCGGGGGAGTTGAAGCCACCTCTGTTGGTGCGGAAAGTGCGACCTCTGCCTCTACGGGTTCTCGTGGGATAAAACTCTGATCTGGAGTAATAGCCTTGGCTTTGCTGATTGAAGCCTCCGGAGGTCTGGGAATATCCGCAGCCATACTCTCGACCCCTGTAGTATCCGGCCCTGAGAAAAAGGTCTCTGTTAAACATCTTCCTCATAGATGATTGAGCCTTGTCTAGAGCGGAGAAAGTGGCCACATATTTACTTACGTCCTTGACTAATTTATCGCCGAAAAGTAAACCATTCGCCAGCGAACCGCTCGTCGTTGGGAGCTAATTCGGCCAGTTTAGGGTCGATCCGCATCAAAAAGGAACGTCTGCGATCCGAAGACCTAGCATAATTCACGTTTCCCAATAAACATATGGCTCGTTGAGCCCATTCTAGAACTGTCTGAGGGTCCAAAGGGGAATCAGATTCTTTGGCTTGGACTGCCAACTCTTAGATCTTAGTGATTGGACCCGAGATATCCAATAATTTATCTTGGCAGCCTTTCCATGCTCGGTCTAGCCCTTTCTTAGGGTCTTTGGAAAATCTCTTTATTGATGTTGCCATATTAGGATCTAAATTAGGTGTATCCGCCACTTTACCCATTAAAGAAGGAAGGGGGCACTCCGAGCGTAAGGTGCTTCGTACATCCCTGTCAAAAAATTTCCTGATATGATCGTGCACATAATGTGCAACCTCTGCACAAGGAATCCAATCCGAGGAACGGGGATGGATAATGTTCTCAGGATCAAAGGAAAGAGTGCGGGAGGAAGAGCTACGTTCCTGAGTATTATGCAATTTGCATTTGCGTTTCCCAGAAGGCTTAGGCTCCTCTTGATCGACATCTGAATCTGAGGACTGCGAAGTAGAGGAAGGGAGACCTTCAGTCAGAGTGGAGGAGGTCTCGGGGATCTCTAAATTAGAATACAATCCATACCCATGATCCTGCAAAACAGAGGCAGCCATGTGCGCCAAAATGTCCGCAGAGGACGTGGGTTTCTTCGAGGCTCCACAGGAAAAGACCACTTCTGAAGGCTGGTCTTGTTGAGAACCAGAATCAATTATAGAGCGGCCTCTCAATTTACACTGTCCAAAACGCATAAGGGGTTGAGCAAAGGGCTTTAATGCGTTAATAGGAGCCTGGTTCACGGAGTCCTGGACATGGTATCCCAGTGCCTCCACTAGTCTTTCCTCCATCTGATGTTCATCATTTGCTTCAGGCTGATCCTGATAGTACTCATCCTCTGCAGCGTAGTACGCCATAATTAAAATGGGATGAATGAAGGAGCTCAGTGGGGGGGGGAAATAGGCCCCAGCAGGGAGACAAATTGCAAAATTGCCAAAAGTCAAAAGCACAGCAAGTCTTTGAATGTGGAGGGAGCCCCTGCTAAATTCCCTAAGGCAAAGCCTTTTGATCGTTTAAGCGCCGGGCGTTCTAGGGCTCTGGAAATCGATAACTTTAGCCGCACGGGCTAAAAATAACCTTTTCCTTTGAAGCACGCGCTGCATTCGTCTTGCTCCAATTAAAATGGAGGTAAAACGAGGAGAGCGCATGCGCATCGCCTAAAATGGAAAGAGGACTAGTCCTCTTTACGCGATCGCGGTCTAGGAGTCCGTGGGACTCCTACGCTTATATGCGGGTGCGCCCGCCTTCCACAATAAAGAGGAATGCCCCGAGAGAGTCAGCGGCAATTTCCCTGGCCACGAAAAACGATTGCGAAGGGGAGATCGCGATCGCAGCCAAAAGAAATTTAAAGCACCACGATGCGTTAGAGCCCGCTCCACGCTATGAATTGTAAATATTGTACCATATACGAAATAAATCACAATGCAGAAAAGGAAAGACTTATCTGAATGCTGCAGCAGCAAAGAAAGAGGAAGGACTATGTGTGCAGAGACTTTTACACAGGGAGATCCTGTGTGATTGGTGGACAGTGAACTACAGGGTTCATGGGATATGTAGTTTTTAAGTTATTGAAGTTTTGATTGGCTGCTGTTGATTTTGCAGTAAAGAGAGAGAAGCATAATCCAAAGCCTCCGGTCCTGACATAGAATTTTAGTTATCTACCCAAGTCAGTTATAGGCAAAGCCCAGTTGGCTTTGGCGGTCCTCGTGGAATGATGTGTCTTATACTTTAAAAGAAAAATCTTTGTATGGTATGGTGGCCTCTACCTAACCCACAATTGCCAAGTTTAAAGCAAAAGAAAAATAATTCCAGGATTGCGACTGTGTGAACATACACAAACACATGCATCAATTATTTTGGAATGCGTTTTCTTATTCTTTAAAAGAAGTCATTCCAATGCGGCATACGCATGCACATTTTACATCTTTGAAGGATTTTTCTTTAAGCAAGATGGCTGCTGCGTCTGAATGCAGTGGCCATCTCGCAATGCTTTTTTTATTAGTTTAATCTTAATTTTATGTCAAGACCGGAGGCTCCTATTATGCTTCTCTAATCTTGTTTTAATTAAATAGCAGTAGTCAAGAAAACTACAGTTCCTATAAGGCTAAGCAACAAACAGCCAATGGAAATGAAAAACGAATCGTAATAAACACCAATCATAGACCTGCTTATAGTATAATCACGATACTTGACTGGACCAGCCCTCTTTTGTTGCTGCTCTCAGTCAAGATAAGTACTTCTTATACATATTTAATTCATATTACACGTGGTTTGCTTAATTGGCTTTATCGTATTTGTATTGAGTTTGCTCTATAAGCGTGTTACCGCTCTACTGAAGTGCCCCTCAAATGCATTCTGAGTGCTTCCTTAGCTCGCGCTTGGTCAGTGGCTTTAACGGTCGCTTCTCATTACCTCATGTAACTGTGCCAGACCGTTATGGCCGCTGTCAGCTGCATCACATCTCCTCTCCTTTCCAAGAGATGCTCGCTCATACGTGTCTCTCGTGCAGTTGCTTGCTTTCTCATCCGACCAACACTTCCTGCCTCCAGCCCTGCTCATCGTTTTACATCATAAAGTGAGCGACCTAAATCTCCACCCTCAAGCCTTCTCTCGGCCTCAGCAAGGGTGATCACACCTTGATCGTGTTCTCATAATTTTTTCCTTCTCCTTTGTTTTAACCCCTTCCTTCCCAGATTACACACAATTAATTATTTTAAGACGGAAATTGACAGCTATCCCCTCATGGAAGAAATGAATGATTTTTTTTTTCAATTCTTTTTATTGAACATTCTGGGGTGTCGCAAATACAATCGGCCACAGAGTGGTCGGACCTGAGCATACATAGGCATACTACTCATATGTACAGACAATACTATACAGTAGACATGGGAGCGTGTTGTGGTTTTGTATCAAGAGAATTGTGTCATTTCGATAACAGTCATTAGAGTTGTGTTGTAGGGATGGTGTCCGGTTTTGAACCCACTCTGGTTAAGGAGTATGTAAATGTGATTACATATATATATGTATCCACACATGCCCCCACACCTTGGGTATACACCAGTGCTTTGATGTGTAGCTCTCAAGTTCAAAGGAGGAAAATGTGTCAGATAGGTTTTGCCCAGTATTCGGTCTGGCCCATGTCGTATACATGGGACCCACATGCGTGCATAGTGGACCACTCGCTTGGCCGCCCCATGTGCTCCCCGCGGAGCGCCAGACAAGATCTGCGTTCAGGCCTCTCCAGGGTGTAGTTAACCTATGGGTAGAAGGAAGTCTTTCAGTTGTCCAATGCGATGTGTTGTGCCCACAATTTAAGGTGGGTGTATATCATTTTTGGCCTCCATAGTAACGCTGAAGGCGTCCCATATGTCAGAACCGCCCTGAGCTAGTCCCCGGCGCTGGAGCTGACGTAGTGTACACGCTTCTGCTTGCGAGCTTGGTATCAGGTCACGCAACCAGTAACTGTAACCCGGTGTGTGTGGGGCCTTCCAATGGGTCGCTATTAAGCGCTTAAACAACGTGAAGGCCAAGTCAGTAAACCTGTGTATTTGCTTATCCACCTTGCTGCGCCGGCGCAGACCGAGCAAGCATGATTCTGGTGTCATAGGTAGTGTACAGTTTGTGACCTCGGCTACGGTGTCTGTGATTCGCTGCCGTGTCACAGCCAGAGGGGGACAGGTCCATACCATGTGGTAGAAATCTGCTGCTGGTTGTGCGCACCTAGGGCATGTCGGATCCGAGCTTGGGAACATACGTTTGATGCGGGCTGGAGAAAGATAGGAGTGATGTATGTAATTGAACTGGGTATATCAAAGACTGGTATTTTGATAAATACTTTTGATAGTGGAGAGCGCTGCTGTCCAGGCACTTTGAGATAAAGGAGTGGGAAGCACCTTGTCCCATCTAGCGTTGGCGCGCATCATTTCGGGGCAGATCCAATCTAACAGTAACAGATATAGGCCCTCAATGACCGCCAGGGCCGCGGGCAACGGAAGCACCGCCAACAGGCTGGCGGTGCTTCAGTGCCCATTCCGACCACGGCTGTAAAGCCGCGGTCAGAAAACCGGGTCCGGCGGTTTCCCGCCAGATTAGCCCCGGCTGGGAGAATCCTCCATGGCGGCGCTGCAAGCAGCGCCGCCATGGGGATTCCGACCCCCTTCCCGCCAGCCTGTTTCTGGCGGTTTTCACCGCCAGGAACAGGATGGCGGGAACGGGTGTCCTGGGGCCCCTGCACTGCCCATGCCACTGTCATGGGCAGTGCAGGGGCCCCCTCACAGGGCCCCAGCATGCTTTTCACTGTCTGCATAGCAGACAGTGAAAAGCGCGACCCGTCGCACACCTGCAACACCGCCGGCTCCATTCGGAGCCGGCTTCAGTGTTGCAGGCCCTTTCCCGCTGGGCCGGCGGGCGCTCCCTTGGCGGGCGCCCGCCGGCCCGGCGGGAAAGTCTGAATGGCCCCAGCGGTCTTCTGACCGCAGAGCGGCCAATTGGCGGTTCCCGTTTGGCGGGCGGCAACTGCCGCCCGCCAAACTTAGAATGACCCCCATAATCTAGAAACTGCGCCTCTTGTGTTTCCGAGTGATGAAATAATGTGAGCAATTGCGATTCTTGCGGCTCAGCATTGCCCCGCTCCCATGTGGCTCCCAACAGGTGTTTAATCGTGCAGTATGTGATGAAGGCGCCAGCTTGAATCCCTGCAGTCCTTATGAGTTCGGCAAAGGACTTCAGAGTAGAGTCCTCGTAAAGCTGACCCGAAATGGAAGAAATGAATGAAAAGGGTGAAATTTTCAAAAACGATTTAAGTTACTTTATTCATAACTCTGTTGAACAGGTCGCCGCAGCCTCAATGGATAAAATGGCAAAAAACCTGGAAAGCTCTGTCATGAGTATGATGGCAAAATCATTACTGGCCCATTCTGCGGTGGATAGCAGAAAACGTAAACTCACTGCTATGTCATTTAATAAGTCACAAGTTAAAGTAATCTCTTCTTGTGCTTCAATGACTAGTGAAAAACCCCAGATTTAGGACTTGGATCTTCCCAGACCTCTTCTATTAAGGGGAATCCTTCTATTACCCACTCTGAATGCAAATCTAAAACAAAACACTTGGAGAGCGTGATAAAACAAATTGTTATTTCACACATCTTCGATACTTATGATGACATGGGTAATGTTGATGACGCCTTAGCTAATTTGGGCACTAATGACCCTTCTTCCCCTCCTCCCAAGAAACCTAAATTGTCACTTTCTTCTCCTAACCCTTTTGTTGCCAAAACTATCTTAGACTGGAAGGGACTCCTATGTTCCACCCCTTCCTTTTGCAATATCCTAACTCAACGGAATGGTTCCCTACTTCTCATGTTGATGATTACATATCCTCCAGATTGAGACAACCGCTAGATAAGCTGACAAGGGCCAAATGAAAATCTGAATGCCCTAGACCTTCTTTATCCTCCAGTATCACATCCACTCCCTCCATAGACAAACCTGTCCTTACCTTCTTTTCTAAATTCAATAAAGATCCCTGTAAAGGCATAGACAAAGCCTGGTCGACCTGCCAGGACAAATTATTGGACTTAGTGGGTCGTTTGGCCTGCATTTTCCACATGGCGGAGTCAGCCAGACTGGAAAATTCAGACATTGATCCTTTAGAACTCTCTCTGTGGATACAGAGAGGGTTCTGCCTTCTGGGAAATGCTAACACAGCCATTACTCCCGAGAGGAGAAAAGGACTTATTAAAGCTAGAACCTACGCTGGCAAATTTGGCAACTCTCAATCATGGTATTAAGGCAGATGGACTGCTATTCGGAGACGCCTTCATTAGGGATCTGAGCAGATATGTCACTACTTTCTCCTCTATTGATAAAGCTCAACATTCCCTCAAGAAGGTTTTCAACCAGCAGGTTTTTGCATGGCCAGTAGAGGCAGGAGCCACTTTACCTGCGTTCCCTTCGTCCCAAGGATCCAGAGGCTCCTTCAACTCTACATATGGTGTGCAGAAATACAACCCACAATTCTACTTTCAAAGGGCCAGTTTATCAAAGGCGAGAACGAGGAACAGCAGAGGTGTGGAATTTATTAAAATATCTACTTGTCCAGGGGACAGGTTGCTTCTCAAATCTACTTGTCCTGTAAAAAGATCTACTTGTCCCTTTGGTGCCATGTAGTGTGGCGACAAATTATGGCAGCAATTAATAGCCTCTCTGATTATGCCAGGGCTACTACCATAGTAGGGCTTGAATACTTGGAGTTTCAATCCCTACTGTAGCAATTTCCTTATTTTACCACCTTTCTGCAGATCTGCATACTGGGGCTGGAGGAAGCAGTAAGCAATAGTTCCAGGGCTGGAATGCCTTTGAGTCTGCAAACCTACTAACCTGCATGTTTTAAAGATTTTTACCAGCTTCTCTCTAATATTTTCCCATAATAAGAAAGGTTGGACATTTACTCCTGACAATGGCAGAATTAGAACTTCTTCCAGGGTTGGGAAGAAAGTGGCTGGAGGGAAAATGAACTTGCAAATGCTCAATAGATTTTCACATGAGCAAATCTACACATCGTATTTACCCACGCTAAAATACAGTTCACAAATATTTTATAGGGGTACGACATATACCATGGGTGCACTTTTGTGACTTTCTTTAAGAATTTGGGGCCACAAGTAGGTAGGTTCAGATTTGTGACCTGCAAATTGCAAATCCGAATGTAGGATGGTGTCTTTGACACCATCTGTGATTCGCAAGGGCTTCGCAAATGCCCACATCATGAATAATCATGAGGTGGGTCGCAATTTGCGACCCCCTCACGAATGGTGGCCTGCTGGAGACAGCAGACCACCATGTCTGTGACTGCTTTTCAATAAAGCAGTTTTTTTTGTAATGCAGCCCGTTTTCCTTAAAGGAAAACGAGATGCATAACAAAAACGTTTTTGTTTCATTTTTTCAGAGCAGGCAGTGGTCCACAGGACCACTGCTTGCTCTGAAAAAATGTTTACAGTGACATTCACAATGGGAAAGGGGTCCCATGGGGATCCCTTCCCTTTTGCGAAAGTGTTAGCACCCATTTGAAATGGGTGCAAACTGCGATTGGTTTGCGCCCGGGTTCGCAAAACAATCCTACATTGCACTGCGAGTTGCAATTAGGAAGGGAACACCCCTTACTAATTGCGAGTCGCAAACCCGTTTTGTGATTCGGTAACCAGGTTACTGAATCGCAAAACTGGGTTTGTGCATCGCAATGTGCTTTTTGCACGTCGCAAACAGCGAAAGTCGCTGTTTGCGACATGCAAAAAGCTACCTACATGTGGGTCTTGATCCCTAATTAGGTCTGTTGTTAACAAAGACATTTTGTTTTTATTAAACTTCTATTTCTCTCTCTTTTGGCTGGCCTTACTGTGAGTGAACGCATTCTGCTCTTCCACATGGAGCATATTGCCACACAAAGTAGTTTTGTTCAGTGTCAGGAACTACAGTGGCAATCAGTGACGTAACGAAACTGGAGGGTGCCCCTTTGCAAAGAACATGGAGGAGCCCCCTCTCCAGACTCACTCAGGGCAGGTGCTGTGCTGACGGGGCCCCCTGGAGGGCGGCTGCGGGGCCTTTGTTATGCCGCTGGTGGCAACGTGTGCTTTAAGAGTTCAAAAACTTTTTTGGGGGGGTTTTGCCAATGTTTGTTACAATGTTGAGGGCCTGGTAGCTCCCACAACAATAAAGTGTTACAAAAGCCATGTCAAAACAAGACACGCATTGATGAAACTAAAAGACTTATAAAAATATGTCAGATCAGTTGGCTTTGTCAGTGTTTGTTTATTTTCATGCTTCCCATAATCGTGTTGAAAATGGTTACACTGATTTTCCATTAGAAATATTTTTGGGAAATACTAGCATGCATCAACACATTTTACTAAATGACACTTCATTTGCATATAATCAGAGAGCATTCTGGGAGCATTATACTTAGCCTCTTAGCCTAAACTTTTCAAACATGTGTGTACATGTTTTTTTGTTTTGTACTGGAACAACGTCAGTAGTGAAGTGTGACCTTAAAACCTTTATTTACAGCACGCACCCTAATAATGAAGGCTTTCAAATAATGAACCATAAATACAAGTTCGAACAGCATTATCTTTTGGAAACACATTACCTCAACTGCAGAGAGTTCAACTCTCTATAAACAGGCAGCCAAAGGGTTTGTGCTGCAGGGGGTTGGGCCTAGTTGTCCCAAGGACAAAGTAAACATAAAAACTTGTTGCCCTTGACCCCAAACAAGATGTCCCGGGCGTCGGGCGATAGGAATTCCACATCCCTGAACAGTATCCAACAAGGTAAGTCCCCTTTCTGGTCTTCCTCCTATAGGGGGCCATCTTCAATTATTTTTACCAAAATGGAAAATAACTGTAAACCCGTGGGTTCTAAATACGAAACAGGGTTATCCCATAGAGTTTTATGCAGCCCTCTTTCAGATGGTCTTTCCTCCTCCACCTCATTTCTCCTCGGACGCGCCCACCTTAATTTCCGAGGAAGTCAATTTGCTTTTATTGAAGAGTGCCCTTCATCTTCCACATCAAAAAGTAAAAACTATCAAAACAGAAATTCTTCGAACTCTTCACAATATACAAATCTCTCTCAGATCGCTAGCCAGGATAGTAGGCCTTGTTTCTTCATCCATTCAGGCTATCTTCCCCGGTGCCCTTCATTATCGAGCCATTCAGCGCCTAAACATTTGTCATCTCAGAAAAGGTATTCCGATGTTGGCCAAAGTCTCGTTCAGAACTTCAGTGGTGGATAGACCATTTAGATGCCTGGAACAGCAGGACTATCTTTGCATCAGCCCCAGATCTTGTGTTAGAATCAGATGCAAGCCTAACGTGCTGCAGCGCCCTTTGTGGTCCAATCTCAACTGGAGGTACTTGGTCCATTTAGGAGTCCAAATTGCATATCAATTGTTTAGAGATGCTTGCGGGCTCCTTTACAATCAAAAGCCTGGCAAGATACAAAATACAGTGGTTTATTCTCCTCCGTATGGGCAATGTTTCGGCTGTCTGTTACATCAACCATTTAGGAGGTACCGGATCAAAACCTTTGGTGGATCTTGCAAAAAGTCTATGGGAGTTTTGTCTCCACAAGAGGATCTCTCTTACAGCGGAGTGTCTGCCAGGCAGACTCAATGCGACCACAGGTTGGCATTCCCGTTTTCTCAGGGATTTCAGCAACTGGAAACTTCATCTCTCGGCATTTTAGTCTCTCCTCAACAAATGGGGTCCCTTTTCCATCAACCTCTTTGCTTGAATTCCCAATTGCCACGGTTCTTTAGCTGGTGTCCAGACCCCCTGGCCCTAGCCACAGATGCTTTCCTGCAGGACTGGTCCACATCAGTCAATTATGCCTTCCCTACTTTTCTCATGATCACCATAACTCTTGTCCAGGTCAAATGCCAAAAGGCCACAATGGCGATAGCAGTGCCTTTCTGGCAATCACAAGTGTGGTTCCCGCCTCTTCTAGAACTATCAATCAACTTCCCAGTCCTGCTTCCACCATTTCCTTCCCCCCGCCTGGACCCTTTAGGTCATCCCCACAACTTAGTCCTCAACAAATCTCTCATCCTTTCAGCGTGGAAGGTGTCAGGTCAGACCACTCTGCTATCTTTTATATTGACAGAAGCTTCAAACTTCATTAACAAAGTCTGGGCTCCAGGTACTAGAAAGGCATACAGCTCCGCTCGGTCTCTTTGGTCAAGTTGGTGTCTGTGCCCTATCCTAACTTTCCTAATCAACCTGAAATTTGGGTGGGTCAATTCCTTAAAATTTATGAAGAGCACACAACCAATCTAAGAATGTCCTCTCATTCACAACTTCTGATCTCTTTCCGCAAACCTCACAAATCTGTTTCTTCTGCTACCATGGCCATGGTCTCTAAGGCTTTCTGGGTGGCTTCCAGACCTGAAGACATTCTGAGATCAGCCTATTGGTCCAGTGATGATGTTTTTAGCACATTTTACTGTAAACCAATTCATAAGCAACTTCTGTAGTGATTAGTATGCTTTAAAAAAGCATGATAGGAGCCTCCAGTCTTGACATAAAATGTAGATTTTCCTAGTAAACTATGACGGAAAGTCTTAATTGTATTAAAGACACGGAGGTGAGTACAACTCTCAGTAATTGTTGTTGTTCTTTTCCCACCCTGACAGCGTCTTCAAACCAGCCACCGTCTTCTTCCTAGGAACTGTACAATTCAGATGGAGGTTTCGACTGCTACTGTGGATTCCTCTCAGTCCCAGCATGGTTTTCTTCCAGAAGTGCAGATTTCTTCTTCATGTTGTTCATGGATTAACTTTTGTCACAAACGTTTTTCATTGATTCTGGCAGTTGCTGTAGTTTTGCCTTTTTTTCCTATGTTCTCTCATACTTATGAACTACTCGCACAAGAAAAGAGGGCTGGTCGCAGTCAAGTACTGTGATTTATATTATGTGCAGGTCTATGACTGGTGTTTATTGCTATACAGTTTTCATTCCCATTGGCCGTTTGTTGCTTAGCCGCATGGGAATTGTTGTTTTCTGGACTGCTGCTATTTAATTAAGGCAAAATTAGAGAAGCCTAATACTCGCCTTCATGTCTTTAAAAAAATGAAGACTTCCATCATAGTTTACTAGGAAAATCTACATTTCCCACTCCAAGATGACAGAGTGACAGTTCAGAATAGTAAATAAAAAATAAAATAAAAACTATGCGCAGGATACTGCGCAAATGGAGACAAAAGAGGGCCCCAGTAGCATCTGGCTGGCTTGCAAAATTTATGTAAATTGGGGGATCATGAGTGAAGTTGATGCTGAAACAACACGGTAGCAGTGTGCAATTGCGGGACCCTTGCATAAATAATAATAAATAATAAAGTGTGGACAAGGAAGAGAGACAACCAAAGAAATTCACTCTTTTAGAGTGCTGAAGGAAAAATAAAAACATCCACTTACACCAGCAGTAGAAGGACACAACTCATCCAGTCAAAAATGATGTAAAGAAGAAATGCTCTAGTGGAAGAACAAATCTGAGGAAAGGAGCAGGGAGTTGAAGTAGACAAAAAGGACTATCTAATCACGTGCAAGGGGCTAGCTCATGTGTCTTTAATAAAATTAAGACTTACTTCATAATTTACTAGGAAAATCAACATTTTATGTCAAGACGGGAGGCTCCTATTAAGCTAGTTTAAAGCATATTAATTACAATAGAAGTTGCAGTTTGAACAAGTTTACAGTAAAACGTTCTAAAAACATTATTGTTGGACCAATCGGACAATCTCAGAATGTCCTTTAGTATGGAACCCCCCAAAAAGCTTTTTAGGCCATGGCACCCCTGGAAGAATGAGCTCCGAAAACAGAAATATCAGTGCCAGCTAAGGATATAACCCATCTGACCCAACCAGGCAGAGTAGCGGGAGATACAGGCTTATGTAGTTTGCGAAAAGAAATGAGGAGTTGGTTGATGAGAGGATGTTCTGAGATCAACAGTGCTTTTCATATTTTTTTTTTAGAAATAATCTAACAGAAAGTTTGGGTTTATTTGGAAAGTAAGGATAAAGAAAGTTTGTTTTTGTGCATTTGCTAACATAGAACAGGACTCCCTTGGGAGTATATTGACGAGAAGACGCATCCAAAGCTTTTACATCTGACAAGTGTTTGATAGAATAGAAATGAGGAAAAACACAGTAATATGTTTTGCTGAAAGTATTTTTAAAGAAAACTCTGCATTGTCAGGCCAGGAAATAAATGAATTCAATACTACGGTCACATCCCATAATTTTGTACAGTTTGGATTAGGAGGTTTGGAAAATTTTACTCTCTTCATAAGTCAGCAGATTAATGGATGTTCTCCAACAGGTTTGCCATTGATTATAAGGATGATTTACAGAAATTGCAGATCTGTATAAGTCGATGGTCCTGTATGAGTTACCCGCTTCTAGGAAATTAATGATCATTGTCACATTAGCTGAAAGTGATCAATACGTTTTCCCACACAGCAGCCGATTTGTAAGCCTTGGTTGTTCCTGGGGGCCCAAGCGTTAATAATGAATTCTGAAGCCTCTGACAAAATGAGGATGCCATGTTGGGAAGGCCCGTTATGTTCCTGGCTGAGAATGAGAGGGAACTGTTGATTATCAAGTTGTGGGAAAATCCTGATGAAAATAGGAGAAGGGAAGGAAAAGATGGAAGAAGGACTGAGAAGTCTCTTAATTTGAGGAGAGGAGGAAACCAAACCTGTGATCGCCAGAAGGGGACCACTATAATTACGGTGGCTTTTTGGCGTCTGACTTGAGCCAGCACTCTGTTGATCATGATAAAGGAAGGAAAAGCATAGAGACTGACAAAGACTAATCCTGTAGAAAAGCACCTGTTGCTAATGCCAGAGGATGTGGGTGTCAGCTGAAGAGGTAATTGAGAATTTTGACAGGATGCAAACAGTTTGGTGTTTAAGGGGCCCCATTTGTTCATCAGATTCTGGAACACTGAGGCATGGAGTTTCCAATTACTGGAGTCCCGCGGATGACGGGAGTGCCTATCTGGAATCGAATTTAAAGTGCCTGGAAGATATTCTGCTCGGAGATAAATTTTGTTGGTGAGACAGAATTCCTATAAACTCTTGCCCATTCGACTGGAGGCTTTGATCTGGTGCCACCTAGGTGATTGATGTAACGTACAGCAGAGACATTGTCCATGCTGAGGAGGATAGAACATTGCACTTTGTCTTTTGCAAGGCTTTTGATCGCAAAGGAGCCTGCAAGCATCTCTAAACAATTGATATGCAATTTGGACTCCTCGATGGACTGTGTACCTCCGTCGATATTGGTCAACATCGTGCGCCACATGGCCACATCAAATGCCAGCCCGTCCGGCTTGAATCTGATTCTAATACAAGATCGGGAGCTGAGGTGAAGATGGTCCTGCTGTTTCAGGCATCTAAATTGTCTATCCACCGGACTCTGCTTCCAAGTTTATAAGATCAGAATAGGTGAGACCTTTGCGCAAGTGGAGAATTTTTAGACGTTGCAGGGCCCGATAAAGTAGAGAGCTTAGAAAGATGGCTTGAATGGAAGAAGAAAGAAGTCCTACAATCCTTGCCAGGGCTCTAAGAGAAATTTGATCGCTGAGGACAGTGTGAAGAATGTCTTTTTTGTTTAATTTTACCTTTGAAAGGGGAAGGTGAAGAGAAGCGGTAGAAGAATTTGCTAGAAAACTTCATTTGTTTAGTGGGAGTAATGATTGATTTGTCTGTGTTTACTACAAAGCTGAGTTTTGAAAGAAAAGAACATATGAGGTGATGATGGGGATAAAGTATTTGAATGTTTTGACTCATTAGAAAAATATCGTTCAAGTAGATTATCAATCTGATGCCTAGAGATCTGAGATGTGCCACAACTGGTTTCATTACCTTGGTAAAGCACCAAGGAGCTGAAGAGAGAGGGAAGGGAAGAAAACTAATAGGTTTTGCCCTGCCACTGAAATTGGAGGAATGTTCTGTGAGATGAATCGGAATTCTGAGGTAGGCATCTGTAAATCTAGTCTTACTAAACAATTTGATTGTAGTAAAATGTCTCTGAGATGTATTATAGTTTCCATTTTCAAATGGTGGTAGATTACAAACTGATTGAAGAACTTGAGATTGATCTCCGGTCTCATCTTTTTGTTTTTCTTCTGGACTAGAAATAGGGAACTGAAGAAACCTGTAGGATCTGGAGGAGACAACTTGATTGCTTTCTTTTGTAAGAGAGACTGAATTTCTAGGGAGATAAAATTGACTATGTCTGACGAAAACCTTGGAGGATTTTAGTAGGGGGGAGAGAAGAACTCTATTAGATAACCCTGTATTGTGTTCAATACTGTCACAATGTCTTTTCCTCGGGATCTGCACGCTGCCGAACAAGAAGGTCCACCTCCCGGCGTCACCAACTCAGAAAGCTTTAATATCACAGAGTTATGATGAAGCCAGGCGAAGGGATGGGAATTAGGGTAGGGAACAGCTGGGAGAGAGATCTGAAAGGAAAAAGTTAGAACAAATATGCATGTACTCATTCATAACAATCTAACTCTCCAATAGATGTTCTTGAATACATGCATCTCTGTAACATCAGACTAAAACTCTTCTTGGATTGGGCATCGCCCCTCTTTTGAATCATGAAACAAGAATGATCTGAGACCTCCGAACCCTGAGAAGACAAGAGCCTTAAAATAAGGAAACTCTTGAAAATCAAGCATGGAAACATTATGCATTGATTAAACTTACTTCGTTAGATCTCAGTATTGAAATTTGTAAACTCTTAATGTACATTTCACATAGAATAGAACACCTTAATATGTATCTCACATATCATGCTTCTGAAAACATTGAAATTGTGTTCTGCTTATCTTTGGAATATTTCCACAATGATACTCCTGTTCATTTAAAGCGCTTCTTCTCCTTTGAACCAGAGTGCTATGCCGAATGCGCGTTATTCCTCTGAATGAAAGCGTTATGCCAAATGTCCGTTATTCCTCTGAATGAAAGCGCTATGCCGAATGCGCGTTATTCCTCTGAATGAAAGCGCTATGCCAAATACGCGTTCTTCCTCCGAACTAAAGCGCTAAGCCAAAATGCGCGTTATTTCTCTGAATGAAAGAAACAACTCCCATGTGGGTCGGGCTCCTCAAGACCTTACCGCCACGAGTAATGACCTACTCGTGTCTGAATTCACCAAAATTCACCAATAGAAAAAGGGAACCTTCGAGTTACTGCCAATCCGTTTGGAAGGTATTCTCCTCTGCTGAAGAGGAAGGCCCCCTTGAGGTCTGACTGCATAGAAGTCTCCAAAATAGTGAGCCACGAAGTTGGGTGTGGCTGGGCATTATAGGCCAGCCACACCCCAAGATGGCCGCTGCCTCTAAAAACATGGGAAATGTAGTCCCTTCCTTGAATAGCACTGATAAGTGCATCTTGACCACTAATGGCCTGAACCTGCAGCTAGTGAGCTTTACCACATGGCAAACAACGCTGCTGGCCATTCTTGGAACAAGCGGGGATGACCAGTGGTGCACATAAAGTGCCGCAAATCCGCGCAGCGGACCTTCAGGTGTGACCTGGACCACGCACAGCCTTGATCCTGACAAATACTGAAGGATCTGCTGTAAGAATTTGTCGTTTTGTTTGTAAGAATTGAAGACAACCTCCTATGGGAGGAGGGACAGAAAAAGGCTTACCTTGTGGATTGTTGGCTTTGAAATTTCTTTGCCCACGGCCTCGATATCCTCTGTCTCTTTGTGGGTAGAGCTGAGGTTTGTAGTCGTGGAAGTTGTAGTTTGTGTTGTGTTGAAGGACCCTCTGGTTCCCTGGTTGCAGTATGAATGGCTGGTAAAGCAGCTCCTGCCTCTACCGCCCTGTGCAAAATCACTCTGAGAGAAAACTTTCTTTAAAGACTGTTGAGCCTTATCAGTAGACAAGAAAATTGTGCTGTAGCGGCTAAGGTCTTTTATGAACAAGTTTCCAAAAAGCAGACCATCTGCTTTGATACCAGGATCAAGTGCTGCTAGGTTTGCTAGTTTTGGATCCAATTTTAATTGTAAACCTTTTCTACGTTTGTGGGTAATAGTCGCATTGCCATTCCAGAGTAAGCAAAAAGCTCTTTGTAGTCCGAACCAAAGGTCCAGAGGATTGATAGCTTAGTTTTCCGATCTGGCTGCTTCTGCCATGTCAAGTATACATGCCGGGAGCCCACTAAATCAAGTAATTTATCCTGGCAGGTAGACCAGGCTTTATAGACTCCCTCACAAGGGTCTTTTCCAAATTTAGAAATGAAAGTAAGTAAAGACTGATTGATAGAAGGAGTAGCCAGGATATTAGAAGCCAGGGAAGGCCTAGGGCTCTCTGACTTCAACTTTGCTCTTGTTTGTTTATCTAAGGGTAAGTGAAGCCTAGAAGAAGTATAATCCCCAACATGGGCAGATGGAAACTATTCTGTAGAGTTAGGATGATGAATGAGGGATGGGTTGAACACAGGAGCCCCCCTCAGAGTCAAGGATGGTATTAGAAAGAAGAGAGTCTGAAGTGGAGGGAAGACATTTGGCTTTCTTTGGAGGAGGGGAAGCAGTTTAATCGTTGCCCCAAGTATTATCGGTATTGTCATCCAAATCGCCGATATCATCATCAGTGTCCAAGATTTTTTAGATAATTATTTGTTTAGGCACCTCAATAATATGTTTGGATTTAAATTTACATTTAGAATATGTCTTGTTGTTATTCTCCTCCCTAGTCGAAAGCCTGGGAGGAACTAAGTCCTCGGTCTGGTGTGAGGAAACCTCACTGTTCAGCTTTGCGCCATCATTATTAGGAATGTTTTTCTTTTTGGTAGGTAAGGATAGCAATTTACGTTTTCTGCCTTCCCCCACAGAATGGGCCAACAGTGTCTTGGACATCATATTCATCACAGAGCTTTCAATGTTCTTAGACATTTTATCCATAGAAGTTGCAAGGGCGTGTTCCACAAAAGTATGAATACATTCATTTAACTCTTGTTTGAATGCTTCCCCATCCTTTCATGTCTGGCATTAAAGGGGAGCTATCTAATTCCATATTCACTCAGGCTATGAAATAAATGCTGGCAGGAAAATGGTTAAGTCAGAGACTGCAAGAAAAAAAGGCGGGAAAATAAGGAGAACACTCCCCTGAGGCATGTACCGTATTTATCGGCGTATATCACGCACTTTTTCTCCCTGAAAATAGGGGGCAAATGATGTGTGCGTGTTATACGCCGATATAAATTTAAGGTTTTTTTCCAGAAATTTCCTCTTAAAATGAGGTGCGTGTTATACGCCGGTAAATACGGTACTTCCAAGGACTGAAGAGCGAGTAATGCCGAGCGAGGGTGGAGCTGAAGGCCGCGCCCCTTAGTAGTCGTGAGGTGGAGAAAGGCATTGGAGCAGCAAAGAAGGAGGGTGCCGCAAGCAGGCTGAGACGGTTATAGAGAGGCGACAGATGCACAAGTTATGTATGTCCTGAAATGACGGGCGCGAGTCCCACTGAGAGGAAAAGTCCAGCACGAGCAGGCACCAAGGGTAAAAGACTACATGCAGCATCCTGAACGGTAACAGTGAAATATCAATATATTGTATGAATAAGCAAACTGGGATACAACAACTATTCGTCGAAAGCAATAAACATTTGAATTTTTTATAATATGTGAGGAAAAAAGGGTACTTATCTTGACTGCAAGCAGCAACAAACGAGGGCTATTCGCAGTCAAGTATGGACACTATACTCATTATAGGTATCCTATTGGTGCTTACTGTGCTTACGTTTTTTTATCCCATTGCCTAGTCTGTCACTAAGCCTCTTGGGCTTTGTGGTTTCTTGACTGCTGCTATTATATTAAAGCAAGATCAGAGAATCATAATACGAGCCTCAGGCCTTGGCATAAAATTCTACTTCATACTAGCTATGTGCTTCAACACATAATTTTTGGGAAAGAGACTTTACCTAATTAACCTCCAGTTAACATTATTTTTCCTCTGCTTCTTTGCTCCCTGGTGCATGGCTAGCATTGGGTCCCTTGACAGCTAGTCTGAGAGATTGTTTGAGCCAATGGAGATTTCCACCTCCTATGAGTACCTCTGGAACATTTATGTTTTTGTCCTCATTGCGGTAGGAGAGCTGATCATTAAATGTTGAAGTTACCGGTTTGTAGTCTGTCACAATGTTGAGTGGTCTTAATGACCTCTGCATTTTTAGATCTGGTGAGAATACAAATTTGTAGAGCTAACTTGGTCACAAAAACACATTTTGATCGTGAAGTAGGAAACCATTGTCCTGCAGTCTTTCATCAGTCTTTTCCGATATCACTGGAAAAAACAGTGATAGCTCTGCCTACATTAAGAACTCTGGTTAGCCCATCTAGCACATCTCAGTGTAGCACTGTCTCTCAGATCACTCCAAAACCTCCTTTTTTGCATCCATTAGACTTATGGAGAATGTGGTGCTGTATTTGGGTGCGTAGTAGCAGCTGATAAAGTTTGACTTTCCGGTTCAGTTTTGAGAACCATATAGCATTGCTGGGTCAGCAAAGAGCATTTATTATTATTAAGGCTTCCAGTTTTCTGTTTTTAATTGAACTATACAGATAAATACAGTCACGAAAATGTGTTTATTTATTTATTTTTAAAAATGAAAAATACAGAAAACTGGCTACTTTGAGTGACTTTCCATGCTATCGTTCATCAATTCCAGGCCAGCACCTGAGTAGATAGGCAGCATGGTAAGTTTAAAAAAAAAAAAGACAGGATTAAATGTGCTTAAATAAAGTCATATGTCAATGAACATTTGTTATATAATGCCAATGTTTATATGTGGGTTTATTGTTATGTTATATTTGGCTTCTTAATGTACTAAAACACAACAGGCATTAAAGTATGAGTGTATGTTTATCTGTTAAATAGATGTGGAAGTATACAACTTTACAACTCAATTTTTTCCCCAAAACACAAAATAAATATGGGTAAATACATATAAATGGTCAACAAGAAATATGGATAAATGCAGACAGGAATGTTAAAAAAATAAATACAAAAAAAAACGGAGTTGTCTGTTAGGCATTTCTCTATATCAGGTTTCTCCAACGAGTAGCTTGTCATCTTCCAGTAGCTCTCCAGCTACCTATGAGTAGGTCTCCTGTGCGCAGCCCATCTTACTAATATAGAAGTTTTTGGGTGGTTAAATTATTGTGTGTATATACACTCAAATTTGGAAGCGTATATTCAAGTAGAAAATGTGTGTATGAACTCAAGCTGATGTTTGGAGAAAAATGGTTGCATTTTCAAAATGTATTTAAAGCTATTGTTCAGTTGGGGAGGTTCATTGTTCATATTATTACCTTTGTGCCAGGGGAATTGCAGCTATGGCTTTTATGTATGATCTGTGTACAGTCATTTCAGACTGTCAAAACGTTTTTTACATTGGTGTTGATAATGTTAGAGACCCCTCCTCTATATCCTGGGGCTGTCAGGTCAGGCTTACTATGCAATCACTTGGTGTAAATTGTAATTTACCACCTGTCCCAGAGTCTGAGTTTATTGCACTTTATTGGGTTTGGCCATGTTATTCTCTGTGTATGCTTGACTCTAAAAAATAGCTCAGCGGGCAACGGAGGCCTTCACGTGTGGTGATAGTAGGTTTTGAACTGAGATGCAGCACATCAAGGGTGTCCAGGGGAGAAAGATCAGGTCAGTAGTTTCATAGGGTCCCTAGGCATTAAGGTTCCCACTAATGCTTCCAAAATAAAATTTCCGAGGAAACGTAAAGGTCAAAGAGAAGATGACAAGATATGGTGCAGCTGTTTGGTTGTTTTTGCACTTTTATTATTACAGGGAAATTCTGGAAACATTTCCAACAAGACATTGAACTATTTGTGGATTTTGCTGCAGTGTTCAAGGGAACACCCCTGAATATTCTGAAATCACCTGTTATATTTTTTGTGAATTCTGCTATAGCGTTGAGAGGTATATTCTGCAAACGTTCAAAGCAAACCATTGAAACAGAGTGGCTTGAATGGATTTCTCAAGTAGGAGTAAAAGATGAGGAGAGAGGCTAAACACATACTTGGCTCTGAACTATGACATTTTTGGATAGTGTGAGGCTAGTCAAAAGGCAGTGGATTGCTGTGCAGTCAATAAGTGATAACATAGATAGTTGACTATTGGACTGTTACTGCATTATGATATAGTGTGCTTTAAAGGGGTGCAAGTTGAACTCTTCTAATTGGAGCACTATTGAGGCATGGATGAGACATGCCACAGGGAGGCCATGGATCAGGGAATTACTGCCATCCAGATGAGTACAAGGGCTTGAACAACAGGTCTGAAGTTACTTTCTGAAAGAAAATGTTTCACTTTCTTCAGATGACAAAGCCAGTAGCTGCTAGTCGTTGCTTTTTGGCAATATGTTCGCCGAGGGTGAGGTTGGTGTCCCAGGTGAATCCAGCTAATGTGGCATTCGGTGAAAGTTGGGGTTCGAACCAGTCTAGACTTGTCGTTGAGCCGGGTTTGCACTATTTCTTGCTTGTTCTGCTTACCAAATAGCAGGAATTCTGCTTTGGTTGGTTTGTGTAGGTATTGTACATCCAGGCCTCGAAAAGAAACTCATTTGTTGGGTTCCAACTGAACCTTTCTGGGCCAGTATGATTATAACAGATTGTACCTCTCTGCATTCAGCCGCGGATCACATTGGGTCGCCGTCGCTGGTGAACCATGGACGTTGCAAGTGTTTAAATTCCTTCCCACATTGATTGCAGGTACTCTTAGTGCCCACTTGACACAGACTTCAACAGGATATACATTAATACAGGTTACTTTAATTCAGTGATGGGCTCCTCCTTGGACACTAGAAACCCCGATACAACTACGAGACCCACAAGTCTGAAGCATTGGGCAACATCACTGGATTGATAGATGTATGGCATCGGACACCCCCAGAGCTATGCACTACACTCAGTACCCCCCTGCCACGCTTCATACTGTAGGATCAACTACCTGTTTCTCCTGACTACAGACGTCTGCCGAGCTGGTATATGGAGACTCAATAATTGGTGGTTGGAGGATGTCGAGCTGACAGACCTCCTCCAAGAGATACTAGAGGAGTACTTTACACTTAACCAGGACTCAGTCATCCCTGAATGTACCCTAAGGGAGGCTTTTAATGTGGTTCTCAGGGAGCTGGCCAAGACCCACATCAAGGGGAAAATACATGACGAGAACAGACAGACACAGGAGCATGAGACCACAGTGTCTTGGCTTGGAAAAACATTTAAGCAAAATAGATGATCAATGGATTCAGCAAGACATGACCTCCAAAGGACCCAATTGAAAGATGAACTGTTTCACAAGGCCCACATAGCCCAACCCGCTCCTTAAGCAAAGTGTACAAATTGGGAGTTAAATCAGGTACATTATTATATTAGCTTACTAATAAGCAATATATATCCTGTGTGGTCCCCAGAGTTAGACTTCCAGCAGTCCAATTGGTTTTCATTGCAGAGGCCATGGTGAAACCCTTTGCAGACTACTACCGAGACTTGTATGCTGTGGCCATCCCCTCCTCAAGTAGACCCTGATAGTTCTGTTTGGAGAGACTTGCCAATGCAGATGCTGTTTATAGAGCACACGGAGGAGTTGGATGCGTGTAAGAATCCTCCCTCCCATCCCGTTTCCCCTGTCCTGGCCAATGAGTCTGATGTCCGTCTTCTTTACGCCGACATCCGGAAGAACGACGGGGCCCAGAAGGAGTGAAAGGACAATCAGAGGAGAAGAGGTGGGCTGGGTCAACAACAAAAAACCAACAGTAATGAAGGACTTCTCCCAACAGGAGGAGGAGGGGGCCAGCGGGATTGAATAGAAGGCCAATTTGCCCAGAGAGGAGGATGTAGGAGGTGACGAGGAGAGAGAGAGAGGAAAGGAGACGCCGACACAGAGGGAGGGCAGAGAAAGAGAGGTAGAGAGATGCGGACAGGGGACATGGAGGAGAAAATCCTGAAATGTGAGGTAACAACAGAGAAGCCCGAAGTCAGCCCCAAGGAGTCTACAAGACAACAGCAAGACAGAGGAGGAGTCACAGGTGTGGTTTGATACAGAGTGGTGGATTCCGGCAGAGACATAGTTGCAACCCGCCACTGCTGAGAAGGGCTGTGGCTAGTGCAGTGAGTGCGCAAACAAGGTAGGAAGCGCCTTTTGGGGAAGGAGTGAAGCACCTGCATGAAGGGGACAGAAAAACAGGAGGCTCACGCACGCCCCATAAAAAATGACAGCATGGGGATATCTGGAGTACGGTATAAAAGCCTCCCTTAATACAGACATCAGAACTAGTAGACCAGTAACTAACATTTTCCCTTTCCTTTCCCTCACGTACCTGTGTGCTTCTTGATAACTGTGGCACTCCCTCTGGTTCATCACAAAGTTCCTACCAGGGGTAAAAGAGACCCAGAGAGTTCTTTTTTATTTTTTTTATTTTTTTCACATTAGGTGATCTGGTGAAAATAGCAGTGGAATAGAATCCCTTACTCACCATGTTGTCCCTATATTTCTTTTTGGAGGAGACTGGTGGTGACACCACCCTTAAAGCAGCCTGTAGGCAGAAAAAGGAATGCCTTGCCTCGCCTGTCAAGACCAAAAAGTCCTGCCCCTCATTCCGTACCTTCTAAACTGTGCTTGAAATACATAGCCTCTATCTGTATTGTTGACTTATATATTAAAAACACAATATCCAAAAACCTAAACAAAAGGCAAAATTCACCGTAGTACAAAGCCTCCAAAGTCATATTTCTATCCTTCCCTCCCACAGTGCACCTCTATCAGAGATTGCAAACCAACAAGCTATTAGCTCTATGCCTAATGGCAAACCACCAGGACCCAGTGGATTCCTGTTGGAATTATTTAAGAGCTATGCAATGCTACTGACTCCACACCTGTGAGACCTCTATGCTGAAGATCTTGACAACACCTCACTCCCGTATGATCTCAAGGAGCCACGATCTCAGTTACACTAAAACTTAACAAATCATCAGAGGACTGTAGTTGCTTATCGCCCATTTTCTTTGATCAACATCGAAATAAAAATAATGTCTTGAGTCCTCTCAATTAGAATGGCAAGAATAATTTGTTCATTAGTAAGATAAGACCAAAATTGTTGCATTTATAAGAGAAGTACCAGACATCTTCTACTATGCCTCACTTTGATGCTGGCAGTAAGAAACAAGGCAACGGAGGCCTCCTGCTTTTGGATATGTAGAAGCCTCCTTCAGATCAGGAACAGAGACCAAAGACCAACCACCCTTAGAGTATGAAGAAGAACAATTTATTTACATGCACGGAAACTGTGGATTGAGAGGCCAAGCCAAATCAAGAAAGCCATACATTATCTTTTTTTTCTGCAAACCACAAGGTGTGTTCATGCATCTCATTAATTCTCAACATTAGCATGTCATCATTTCTCGAACACTGCAGAAGGTATTACTGTTAATCCCTTATATCACACCAAATAAGGTAAGGTTCAATACAGTAAGGAAATTACAAAACATAGCCTACGTGTCTCACATTGCAAGGTAGAACTTTCCATCTAACAGAGACAACACATATACAGGATAGTAGATTTCTTCATACATATTGCTTCAGCTAGCGTGCAATGATATTTCATGAGGGCTGTCTTGATAGCAAGCCTTGCATCATAATGTGTTCCGAGCAAACAGAAAAGAACAATAAACAAAGTTTATCCAGGTTATGAGCTGTTCAACAAATAGGCCTTGTTATCATTGAGTATCACAGGGCCTAGCAGGCCCAAAATGGACTCAAAGTAAAATGCAATTCCACATTCCGCCCTCTGATACTCAATGGCAACCTACACCTCTCTTTGTAACAGTGTTGTCTCTGGGGTAACTTTTTCCTCTTGTACATCTTCTTTATGGCAGGGCTGGTGATATGCAGCAGTCTTGTTACAGTCCCTTTCTAGCAGTACCCGCAGAAGGGACACACCTTTATTAGCACGCACACTGTTATTAGTGCACTATCCCTATTACCATCACCTCCTATGAACAATGACCCCCCCAATTGCTGAACCATGCTCCTAATTTTTCCCAAATTCCACCAGGGTCTGTCAATTCCTTATATTTCCTACTGTCTTATTTATGTTTCCACTATTATCTGGCATGTACACACCGCAACAATGGATCACGGGACATACCCCACCATCCTTTGCTAGAATGATGTCTAGCACAATTCTGTTCTGAAACACAACAGCTCTCAGGTCAGGGAGATCCCCAGAATTGTCGCTGTGTCGTCTGCCAATGTCTCCACCAGCTTGGCCAATTTGTGTATTTTATAATCGCAATGCATAACCCCAAGTGGTGGCACACTCACTTCCATACCTGCTATGGCCTGATCTAACCAAGAAGGGGACCTCGTTCTGCGCGTTTTCCGGTGTGCTAGATCTGTTATCTGAGACACACTTGTCACATGCGTTATGCGTGGCAACACTAATGCTGGATAGCAACCACCTCGCCATCCAGCCGCTAATCTGAAGTATGCGTAGTTACCACATACGAAGAAAAAAAACCTGGTCCTTGATAGGCCCAGGACAGCTGTTTGGGGCCAACCCTTATTTTATCTTAGTTGTTATAACTGAGGCAATCGCTGGTGCCCACATTTATGTTGACATTGGCATCAGTGATACCCTCCGTGCAGCGGCCATCGGAACATTTAAGGAATTTCATCATAGGGCACAGCTACTTTTTATTCTCTTCAGCAATTACTCTTTCAACTGGGGCGCTACCCTTTGTGGACTTATGCACCATGGTGCTTTCTTCTGTCCACCAATTCTTAGAAATGGGATACCCATACTTTCTGCAGCCCTGTCACCGAGCTCCTGCCCCTCCTCTTGTACTATTTTGGTATCCTTGCCTAATTGCCTAGGTCCCTGAAGTTGGGCCAGAATCAGCTGATCCTTCTATCTGAGGGGTCAGTACTTCACAGGCTGTACCATTTTGAGGCTTGTCCCTTCCATATGTTCCCTTGCTCTTCTTAACAGGGAACTGTTGCTTTATAATATTGTTCCCTACATCATATACTCTCTGGCTAATCTTAACAGGTGCACCGAACTGCTGCTGTATAAGACTGTTCACCACATTACATCCCACATACTTGCTTAGTGGGATAGCTGTGTAGGAAGTGCGTGGGCAAGTGGATGCATACATAACAGTCTGATACATTCGCCGCCTCTACATACAACTTAATCGTTTGTACAAATGTGTTGTCAGCATATATTTCCCTATTCTCACTCCTTGGTACCTGTCCCTTATTTCCCTTTCCCCCTAATATCCCTGTCTCCCTTTCCCTCCCTATTCCCTCATGTATTGGCGTACAATCCTTCACTCTTATCGATATAATTATGCTCATCCAGAAATGGTATGTATATTTCCTCTGCAAACAGTATTGATATTATTGTCAGTATTATTCCTGGAACGGGGATGCAGATGGCTGTCAGCACTGCAGGCTATTTCCTCTCTTTTTTCTTTTCTTTAGGCATTGTCCTTGCCGCTGGCGATGTCAGAGACCCGAAGATGTTCCTTTATCAGTACTATAGTCAATTGTTCCCAGTGTCTTCGACTCAGTCGGTGGTGGTCTATTACTTCTCCATCGGTGGTACTCTGGAATGTGGCATCAGAGGTTATCTAGCACAGAATGCCCATTCAGGTACGTTGGTAGGCAAATCCAGACAGGGGCCGCTTGCACCCTGTGTTTTCAAAGGTGTGCAGCACGAGCAGTCCTATGAAGAGTCACCACAGAACACACTTGCACACCTTGACCTTTGCAAGGGTGCAGCACGAGCAGTCCTGTCAGTGTTCCCTTGTCCTGTTCGTAGATCGAATGTTGTATCCCGGCAGTGGTGGCGGAATCCTTATTGATGCCGCAGGTAGCTGTTGCAGATCGTTGGTCCCGCTGCCTTTTTGGTGTGGGAGCTGTGAGTCCAGGAAGTTATCCCCTCACACTTGACTGCTGTTGTCAGAAGGACCTGGTATGGTCCCTTCCACCGGGGCTGTAGACAATGCTGTCTGGTGTGGGCTTTGACCCACACCCAGTCATCAGGCTGCAATCTGTGTTCTGGTGGCGTTTCCTCTTCCGATAAAGCGTGCAGCACTTGACGGTGGAGATAACGTAGGGTCTCTGTTATTTTCTGGCGGTAATGTAACAGTAGATCATCTGTTACTGCTAGTGGGGCCACAGGCATGTGGCCAGGAATGAGCATGGGGCAACCAAAGACTATCTTGTGGGGGCTCAACTTTGTCACTCTGTCAGGGTTGCTTCTCATGGCAAGCAATGCCAATGGCAGTGCATCAATCCAGGAGAGTTCAGTGGATGCATAGAACTTCCCTATCTTGTTCTTAAGTACCCCGTTCTTCCTCTCAACGGCTCCTGCTGTGGGTGGGTGGGATGCGCAGTGCAATTTCTGGGTGACCCCTAGCCCTCTGCAGAGCCCCTGTATTACTTGAGAAATGAACCCTGGTCCATTGTCCAATCTCAGGAGATGGGATGGGACCTAACATGACAAATTTTTAATATGCCTGGGCACAATATAGGTCAAAAAAGATATATCAAAATACTGGGGGCCCAAGATGCACCCCCTCCCCCCCAGTTGCCAAATGGATTAAGAGGATGGGCTACTTTGGAGCCATGGAAGAAATGGTTTACATGGCTTGTGGATGCTGCAAGTAGTAGGACTAAGCTCAAAGAAATGGTATGTAATGGTGTTCTCATCTGTTCTGTCCACATGTTGTGTACCTTTACTGACATTCTCTGGTTGGTAACACTGATAAGTGGTACATTCTACCCCAGGGGGTTGGAGGAGGGTTACTGCCTTGATATTGTACAATTGTTTTGTGAGCCATACTCATGTTAGCAGAATAGCTGAAATGGGGTGAAAGGTTTGACCCTTCATACAGAAGTACAGACGTTTAAAGAATCGGAGCTAATCTTAGTGATTTCTGGAGTGTAAGGATAGTTATACCTATGGGGAAATTCTGAAGAAGAAAGGGATCCATTCTTCCTCAGACATTTCTCTTTTAATTTTATTCACCTGTATTCAGGGCTGGGGGGACGGCAAAGCCCAGTTACTCTCAGTAGAGCAGTATTCCTAGCTTCCTCTCAGGGGAGGCGTGATATTTCCCACAAGATTAAGTGCCTCTTACATAGTGCATCTCTTAAAGTGCCAGACATGACTTACCTAGGCTTTCTTTTCGATCACCCTATAGGTGCAGTTTTTCCTCCGGACTACCTAACTGCAGCAGACCTTTTGCAGAAATGTATCCTGGGGGAACAGGGGAATTACTTGCATTCCTATGTCTGCCTATTGCTCGGTCACATTTAGGAAGTTCAGTGTCTCAAAGCTTCTCAAAAGAGTCCAGACTTTCTCCTTCAGTTCTAATTTGGTTGTTCCAACTTCAGTGATAAAGCTACGTTATTTTACCTCGCTAAGAGATAATCCTGTTTTTTCGGTCTCTTGATACGTTTCACATTGGAAAACTTGTGAATACAATTCTTGGAAGATTAATCTCTTATGCAGTTGTGTTGATTACTGTTCAAAATGAAATATCATTCCACTTTTAATTTTCCCTTGTGCACAAAATTAGCAGACATTCTTGATCTCGTATCTGTTTGTTAAATCAGGCTTTCTTTCTTGCTGCATTTTGCCACAGATTAGCTGACAAAAAATAAACTGAGGAATGAGAAGTGCTCACATTTTAACCAGATCGACTGGAACGAAAAAATGTAAGATCGATAATATTGGCACAGAAATATCTGTAAAAGTAGTTATACAGTGTTAAATTATGCACTTTTCGCTCTTGAAGTACCACCACAGCTGCCTTCTGGTAATGGAATTCGATTTGCACATTGTTCAATTAAACAGTACCTTGGATTGTCCCATAGCAATAACTGGGACCTTTTCAACCCATCATCATCCCGTGGAAGTGGCAGTGCTGTGAGACAGACAATACCATTGACTTTAAAAACTCAACAGCTATTATTTTAACAAACCCAATTGAGTGCCATTAGTTGTATGCCTTGTTCAAAACACAATTTTTTTTTACTGGATACGAACTTTGAGATTGATAAATTGAGTCATAGAGAGGAACTCATGGTCAGCGTCACTATTATGCAACAAACTACACTGCTGCATCCATTAAATTATGTTATAGGAAAAGATTAATTATTGACAAGGAAAATAAACTATGTGGCATAGTTTGTGAATAAAAGTACACATGGCACATTCTGTGGCATTATTATCTCGGTATTGTGACAGTAGGGGATGAGCATTGCCCCCCTGCCAGCAGCAGCAGCTGCAAAATGTTAGAAATAAAATGATAATAAACAATGTTTATTATTGTTTTTTTTAAAGGTGCAGGGCCAGGGGGGATGACAGGGGATAGAAAGGGAGTGGTGTGCACTCCCCTCAGTGTGCATGTGTGTTTGACCAGCCATCTCAAGATGGCCAAACACACATGTGCACTGAGCTCTCTCCAACCCAGCACTGTGTTGCCGGGTTACAGACAGCAGGCACAGTCTCCCACTCTGCCTGGGAGCACAAAGCCATGGTCTTCAGGCCAATCCTGGCGCTGATCTCATGCTGCCAGCACCATGAGAGCAGCATTAGTATTGGCCACAGGGCAGGCTGTGAGCCTGTGCCTTCACTGCAGCCTGAAGACCTGCGATGCGGCGGGGAGTCAGGTAAGTTTATTTTTTTTTTGTAATTAATTTTTTTGTCGTTCCCCAGCTCTCTCCCTTCCGCCACACGCCACCTCTCCACTTTACAGCGCTGCGAGCCGCAACTGTATTTTCATATTTTAGCACACATTGATCTGATGGGAATCCCAGTGATAAAAACGCATCGGCCCATTAAGAAAGAAAATTATACACATTCAGCATACCTTATTTGAACTGTTAACCACTGTTGGGCCTGGCCCTTTCTTCATGGTCAGCCCAGATTTTTGCCTTTCTTTGCCAAACTCGTTTTTGTTGCCTTTTAGGACTCTGTACACGTTTTCCCTTCTAGCCAGTGGTTAAGTGCTTGTGCTCTCTATCAAAACATGATGATATATACCTACCCTTAATTGGTACCTTTAAATTATTTGTAAGTACCTAGTATAAGGCACTACACGTACCTAGGGGCTGTAAATTGAATGCTACTAGTGGGCTGCAGTCCTCGTTGTGCCACCCACTGAAGTATCCTTTTATAACATGTCACAATACTGCCACTCCAGGTTGTAGTTTAGTTTTAAACTGTAATTTTGACCTGGCAAAATAAACATTTTAGCGGGCCTAAGCCTTCCTTTGTAATACCTATTAGTCACCCCATGTGTAGGCCCTAAATAGTCCACAGGACAGAGTACGGTGTATTTAAAAAGTAGGACATATGGTTTCAAGTTTTACATGTCCTCGTAGTGAAAACTCCTACAGTGCTTTTCACTGTTGTAAGGCCTAGCTCTCACATTAACTAATGCTGGCTTACCTTATTTCAATTAATAATTGCTAACTTGAGAAGGGCAGCAGATAAAGAGATACTGTTTACACCCAAATTAATTGGAATATGAAATCATCTTTAATAGTAAAGTCAGGTTTTGCATTACATTTTTGAAAAAGCCACATTTAGAACGTTTTTAGTATGTCGCCCTAAGTGGGACAGGTATGCGTTGACATGGGTCCTGTGCATACTGTGTCACTCGAACCAGGCTGTACCTGGCTGATGAGCCCATAACAAGGGCAAAACAAGTCCTGGGTTGCTTGTGTTCCGGTTCAGGGAAGATCGGACTTGACTTTTCCTATTGGACCAGGGTCAAGACTGATTTGCATTTAGCTGGGTCCAAACTGAGGTGGCATGGTGCACAAAATAACAATAGTGTAATTCAGCCTGAGTAATTACCAGTGACTGAGATGAATTCAAGCTTTCCACAATCAACTTCTGTATACATTTAGAATGTTGGCATTTTTCTGCCTAACATTTCTGGACTCTTTCTTGTAGTTTCTAGCTGGCTGGGTATGTTAATGGTAATGGTAAGTGCCCATCTTGAAGTAATTTTTGCTTTGAAAACCATGCCTGTGACCAAAACAGCAATATGTGTGATAAGTCAAACAAAACATTTTAAATGGCCATTCTTTCCATCTTTGTTATCCATGTACGAACATTATGTTTTTGTTTCAAACTGCAGACAAAAACCCTTTCCACAAATAATATATTGGTGAATAATTTGAACATAATTGTCACCTCTTTAAGTGCATGAAAACAGCAATCAACAGCTGGAAGGTGAACCCTTATTGTTTGTCAAGTGTGTGTTCAGCCTCCCACTCAGGTTCAATAACTTTTGTTCCATTTTTACTAGAAACATGTTGTTGTTTTTTTGTTGAAATGTGCAAATCACGCAGCAGTTGACGGATTATATGAAGGAGAAGCAAATGTATAGAAAAAACAGATCCAGCCTCGGAATCCCATTATTCTAGTGATGAAGTTAAGTACTGGACATTAAGGGGCTAACGCCTGCCATTGGCAACAAAGCAATGAACTATGTCTGTAGGTAGGGATAATTAGGGAACTTAACACATTTCTGATTTGTATAACATGATCCACGCTGTGAATGTAATTTGACTTTACCTGCAGCGCCTCAACAGCACAAAGGGCAATTACGCGTGTTGCTGCACCCCTGGGCAGTGTGGCATTACATGGGGGCGCAGAAACTTCAATGCCCTTCTGTAAAACAGATTGAGTGACAGTGCTCCCCATTTGTAATCCTGGCCCTTGTTCCAGAGTTTATTTGCAGAACATGGGTGAGCATTTTCCAGCCTTAACTCTTTTGTGCCTAGTTACACTGCGTAGTCCCTTGCCACCATATTAAACTCTTCTTACTGTACAGTAGAGCAGAGGCTTAAATTGCACTGTGGTCCAAAGTAATTCCGTTACACTGAATCCTGGTATTCAGTGTAATGGATGTAATTTCCTCAAAGCAGCTAAAATATGCTCCGCTCGAGTTAAGCCAGAATTGCGGTTCTGATTTTGATGGGCATAAGCAATTATATATTTGTTGGTGTACAGGCTGATAATTTGCCTGAATTCTTCAAGATACCCCCTTTAAATTTGCAAAGAGGTTCTCTAATTCCATCTGTCATGCAAAAGTGGTTGAATGTAAACAACAAACTGTCTTTTCGGTGGGGTACTCAACCTATTTTTTGGACCATTCAGCTCTATGAATATTCTCTGGGCAGCCTTTTCTTATGTTTAACGTGTATAGAATGTGTTTCCTCATCCTGTTCCTGTCTTCACTTTCTCTCTTGTTCTCCTTCTCTATACTTTCTTGTAATCCCCTACTGCATAGGATTAATAGCTGTTCATTGTGAAAATCCAGTTTCACTCCTATTCCTTTCTTGTTTAAAGTAAAGTTATTGGCTTCAAAATAATTAAATTAAGTAATGTATTTTCTACTTCTAAAGATGTGGATTCTTTCATAAGAGATGCCTAGTAGACACTTATCACAACTTGCATTGGCCTGGCAACGTGAAGAATATCACATGAGAACATGTGATTTAAAGAATCAGTAAGTGGATCGACTGTTGCCACAAAAAGCACTAACATGTTGCATAAATTTGGCTATGATACAGACAATCCAAAGAGATTAGGTAATAGTTTGCGTTCTGTGTTAAAATCAAGTGTGGGACTAAGCATTCCATAAGGAGAGTTCTCATTTGAGATTTGTGAGGAAAGACCAGTACCATTGTCTGACTTCTGGTGATGCTCTTGCCAGTCGCCATTGGGATTATTGGGATTGTCATTACTGGATGCTATTTAGAGATGGATTATCAATAAAACTTATGATTCATCCATCCACCTCACAGAAGTACTGTTATATTAAGTTGTTAAAATAATTTTGCCTCTGCTTGCATGATCTCTGACTGGCATTCCCCATATGAATCAGCTTCTTTGTGTCGGAAGTAGGGTATGGTAACGTTTTATGTGGAGTTTCAACAAAATGGAGACTTCGTTATTCTAGTTTGTTTTTGTAGTGGATCCAAAGATGTGTTTGCAATCGGCAGTGGTGCTCGGGATTGTTTCAGAAGGTGATTTGGTATTACATGCTAACAAGGAGCATTCATAGCTTTAATTATTCATAGAAACAGGTCAGTATTTTCTATAAATATTTTGTCTAGAATGGGACAACCTATGGTAGCAGGTTTGTTTTATTTTAGGGAAAATGGTGCTCTTATGTATACTCAGTACATTCATGAGCCAAAAACCAATTCATCAACCAGAGCAAGAGCTACTTGTTTCAGGTGAATTTCACTATTTGTTTCTTACAGCATTATTACAGCTTTATACCAGTAGTTTGTTCTTGTGTTACAGTGTGTTGGGGTCTGTAATTTACATCATATAAGATTATGAAAAGCTCTTCAGGAAATTACTTGTTTGTTAATATGGAATCCTGACCCCAAATGCCCACAAGCTATTATGGGGGCTGGACAGGGCCAGTACGGCTTTCACCTTTGGCAGTGTGGTACGGCATAGTTATACTGAGGCTGTGCTCAAGAAACTGTGTCCTGCTGCGATCTCTAGAATGTACTTTCTTACAAATATTAGAAATGGGGGCACTATTTTAGATCTAATGTTTGTTTTGCATCGTGGGGATGTATTGCGGCCATTTTATTGAGCTTCTTTCCAACATATGCAGGAAACATTCTTCGATGATGTTCTCACTTTATTATGGGAGAGCTGTGCCCCAGCTAACTAATCGTGGTATTCCAGGCTGGGAATCAAAGCCCTGCAATTTTTCATGGCTGGGAATGCTGTAGAAATTGTCACTGGAAAGTCCTTTGAGATTATGTCCTCATGTGTGGAGATTCCGAAGAACGGAAAGTTGGTGGGCAAACATGCCTGCACACCTTCCTAATGTGTTATTCTGTCAGTGACAACACCACACCAATTGGGACAAGGCCAAACATGTTTGTAGAAATTTCATGATTCATTTCATGATTCATTCATTGAGCAAGGTTCTTGTTTTATATAGCTCTGTTTTTAATTGGGCAGCTGCAGAAACCAATACTCGCTTATCAGTGGGACAAAGATACTAATGGCTCCTTTCACTGCTTTAATTTACTACTAAACATTGGTAATCTCAGTCTGTGTTCTTTGAAATTAGGTGAGAATAAACGAAAAAGTGAACAACTACTCAGTCACCCATGCCACAAAACATAGGCATCGTTCTCAAGGCGTCTTCTCCTAGTTATTGCTGCCTATAGCTGGGGAAAGCGACTGCATTTGAAACCTGGACTCAAGCTTTCTCTTATTTAGTGAAAATACAAAGTCATTTTTTATCACCATGGAGCCTGTTTTGGGTTGTATATCTAGAAAAACAAAACACATATCGCTAAATTAAATAAAAATAAAAAATAATGCGACCCATACTTATGCAGCAACAACACAACTATAAATGACAAAAGTATTATGAAAAAACAATCTAAAACACAATATTGTAACAAAAATAAAGAAGTAACAGATATCATCTACACATTAACCTCTTCGCTGCCAGGCCTTTCCCCCCTCAAGGGCTATTTGAGGCAGTTTGCGCTTAGGCCCTCATACCCTTTTGTCCACATAAGCTACCCATTCCAAATTTGTGTCCTTTTTTTCCATAATCCTAGGGATTCTAGAGGTACCCAGAATTTGTGGGTTCCCCTGAAGGAGACCAAGAAATTATCCAAAATACAGCGAAAATGTTGTTTTTGAAAAACAATGGGAAAAAAGGGCTGCAGAAGAAGACTTGTGTTTTTTTCCCTGAAAATGGCATCAACAAAGGGTTTGCAGTGCTAAAATCACCATCTTCCCAGTTTTCAGGAACAGACAGACTTGAATCAGAAAACCACATTTTTCAACACAATTTTTGCATTTTACTGGGACATAACCCAGTTTTACTATTTTTTGTGCTTTCAGCCTCCTTCCAGTTAGTGACAGAAATGGATGTGAAACCAATGCTGGATCCCAGAAAGCTAAACATTTCTGAAAGGTAGACAAAATTCTGAATTCAGCAGGGGTAATTTGTGTAGATCTTACAAGGGTTTCCTACAGAAAATAACAGCTGAAATAAAACAATATTGAAATTGAGGTGAAAAAAAACAGCCATTTTTCTCCACCTTTTACTCTGTAACTTTTTCCTGCAATGTCAGATGTTTTAAACCAATATATAGTTACGTCTGCTGGACTCTTCTGGTTGCAGGGATATATAGGGCTTGTAGGTTCATCAAGAACCCTAGGTATCCAGAGGCAATAAATGAGCTGCACCTTGCAATGGTTTTTCAATCTATATCGGGTATACAGAAATTCATTTGCTGAAATATACAGTGAAAAATAGGTATCAAGAAAACCTTTGTATTTCCAAAATGGGCACAAGATAAGGTGTTGAGAAGCAGTGGTTATTTGCACATCTCTGAATTTCGGGATGCCTATAATAGCATGTGAATGACAGGGCATTTCTCAAATAAATGTCTTTTTTTACACATTGTCTTACATTTGGAAGGAAAAAATGTAGAGAAAGACAAGGGGCAGTAACACTTGTTCTGCTATTCTGTGTTCCCCCAAGTCTCCCGATAAAAATGTTACCTCATTTGCGTGGTTAGGCCTAATTCTCGCAACAGGAAACGCAACATGGACACATTACATTTTTACATGGAACTCTGACGTGTTTTTTACAAAGTGCCTAGCTGTAGATTTTGACCTCTAGCTCAGCCGGCACCTAGGGAAACCTACCAAACCTGTGCATTTTTTAAAACTAGACACCTAGGGGAATCCAAGTTGGGGTGACTTTTGGGGCTCTCATGTTCTGTTACCCAGAATCCTTTGCAAACCTCAAAATTTGGCTAAAAAAACACTTTTTCCTTACATTTCGGTGCCACAAATTTCCTTCCACCCAGCGTTCCTCCAAGTCTCCCAATAAAAATGGTGCCTCACTTGTGTGGGTAGGCCTAGTGCTTGTGACAGGAAATGCCCCAAAACACTATCTGGACACATCAAAATTATCAAATACAAAACTACCTGTTTTTGCAGGGGTGGCACCTGCATTTTTGGTCCTGGGCTCGGCAACCATCTTGGGAAACCTACCAAACCCAAACATTTCTGAAAACTAGACACCCGAGGGAGCCCAGGGAGGTATGACTTGCGTGGATCCCCTAATGTTTTCTTAGCCAGAATCCTCCGCAAACCTCAAATGTAGCTATAAAATCAAAATTTTCCCACATTTCTGTGTGGGATCACCACACCGGGACAAATTTCCTACCACCCAATGTTCCCCTCACTCTTCTGGTAAAAATGATACCTCACTTGTGTAGGTGGGCCAGTGACAGGTAAGAGCCAAAATCATGTCGAAATTGAGGGGGAACCTAAGCAGGTCCAAAAGCGCAGTTTGAAAAAAAAAAATTTTTAGGCTGACAAGTGCAGCAGAATTTTTATCGGTGTAGATGAGAAAATGTTGGGTGGTAGGAATTTTGTGGATTCCTTCAGATTCCGGAAGGTTCCATCACAAAAATGTGTGATTTCCAGCAAAGTTGGAGGTTTGCAGGGCATTGTGGGTAAGAAAATGGTGCGGGGTGCACGTGAAGCACACCACCCTGGAATCAACCGGATGTTTAGTTTTCAGATGTGTCTAGGTCTTGTGGATTTTTCTACATGGCAGCATCCCAAAGTTAAAAAAAAGTGCATCCCTCACCATTCCAAGTGGGACTATTTTGAGTTACCAAGCTCTCAAAGCCAAAATGTAAAACCAAAACCCAAAATAATCAAATATCCTCTTGCTTGCCGTGTGATAAGATGTTTTAGTGTGCGGGGGAGAGCTGAAAGACTGTTACCCCCTTCAGTTGGGGTGGGGGCATAACCAGGCCCATACTGGTTGGTAGCCACCACTCCACTATTCAAGGGGGGGGCAGATATGGCCAACAGTAATGTGCCCCCATGGGGAGCGCCCCTTGCCCAAGGGGCTGTCCCCCTCAAACAAAACACACACACACCATCCCTGCTGTCTAGTGGTGGCCTAAAAATAATTTGGCTCCCCGAGGAGCGACCCTTGCCTAAGTGCCCGCTCCCCTTATGCGTAAGTATTAAAAAAAAAAAAATCCCTGGTGTCTAGAGGTTTCTGCCCCCCCTGGGGCCGATCGGCCTAATTGTATCAGGCTGATCTGCCCCCCCCCCGGGTAGCGACCCTTGCCTAAGGGGTCGCTTCCCACATATTACAAAAATATATATATATATCCCTAGTGTCTAGGGGTTTTCTGACCCCATGGGGGCAGATCGGCCTAATTATATTACTAATTATATTAGGCCGATCTGCCCCCGGGGTGGGGGGGGCAGAAATGGCGTAAAAACATGCCGCTCCCCCCTTATGCGTAAGTATAAAAAAAAAATATTCCCTGGTTTCTAGTTGTTTTTGCCCCCCCCCCCTGGGGGGAATCGGCCTAATTATATCAGGCTGATCTGCCCCCCCCCCCCGGGTAGCGACCCTTGCCTAAGGGGTCGCTTCCCACATATTCCAAATATATATATATATATCCCTGGTGTCTAGGGGTTTTCTGACCCCCTGGGGGCAGATCGGCCTAATTATATTAGGCCAATCTGCCCCCGGGGGGCAGAAATGGCCTAACAATAATTTGGCCCCCTGGGTAACGACCCTTGCCTAAGGGGTCTCTTCCCACATATTAAAAGAAAATATATATATATATATATATCCCTGGTGTCTATGGGTTTTCTGACCCCTGGGGGCAGATTGGCCTAATTATATTACTAATTATATTAGACCGATCTGCCCCCGGGGGGGGCAGAAATGGCGTAAAAACATGCCGCTCCCCCCTTATGCGTAAGTATAAAAAAAAAATATTCCCTGGTTTCTGCCCCCGGGGGGGGGGGGGCAGAAATCACCTAAAAATAATTTGACCCCCCCAGGGAGCAACCCTTGCTTAAGGGGTTGCTCCCCACACATTTAAAAAAAATGTATTCCTGGTGTCTAGGGGTTTTCTGCCCCCAGGGGGGACAGAAATGGCCTAAAAATAATTTGGTTCCCTGGGGAGCGACGCTTGCCTAAGGGGTCGCTCCCCACATCTAAAAAAAAATAATAAACTAAAAAACAATATATCCCTTGTGTCTAGGGGTTTTCTGTCCCCCCTAGGGGCAGAACGGCCAGCCGAAATGCCCCCGGGGGGCAGAAATGGCCTAAAAACATTTTGCCCGCCCCTGGGGATCGGCCCTTGCCCAAGAGGCTGCACCCCTTATGCGTTAGTATGATAAAAAATTTAAATTCCCTGGTGTCTAGTGGTTTCTGCCCCCCTAGGGGCAGATCAGCCTAATGGTATTAGGCCGATCTGCCCCCGGGGGGGCAGAAATGGCCTAAAATAAATTTGGCCCCCCCAAGGAGCGACCCTTGCCTAAAGGGTCGGTCCCAACACATTAAAAAAAAAATAAACAAAAACAAATTTATCCCTGGTGTCTAGGGGTTTTCTAAACCCACCCCGGGGCAGAAATGGCCTAAAAATGATTTGGTCCCCTAGGGAGCGGCCCTTGCCCAAGGAGCTGCTCCCCTTTTTGAAATAGAAAAAGAAAAAAAAAATCCCCGTGTCTAGTGGGCATTTCTGCTGCCCGATCGCATCGTGATTGGGCAGCGGAAATGCGGCAAGAGACATGAAAGGAAACGAAAGGTCTTTCCTTTCCTTTCATGCCTCTCCCGCCCCACCTCCCGGTCGGAAGAGAAATGCAAAAGCATTTCTGTTCCGGGATCGCGCTGGAAGGGAGGTGTCCTCCTATGAGGCCAGTGCGCATTTTGCGCACTGATGTCATCGGACATCACTGGGGAGGAGAGGGGTGGAAGGGGAAGCGATTCCCCTTCCACCCCGGACTGGGGGGTGTGGGAGGGAGGCCCACAGGAACCGTGTGCCAGGATACGACCAGCTCACCCCAGGCACCCTGGGGGTTAAAGCTAAGGAAACACAACAAAAATCACGAAAACCAAATTATCGAACACGGGAAAATCAGTATAATGCTAAATAAAACAAATAATATTACGTTAAATATATACACGAAGTAAAAAAAAATAATATACACTAAATATGTAACAAAAACACTAATTAGCTTTTACGATAAATGGTGCAAAAAAAATTAAAACCGGTCTCTAACCAACCTATCCTATTAGACTTAAAAATAGTTCATTCATAGAAATACTTTTTCCAAATAAAAAAGTATAACTATGCCACAAAAGCACAAAAAATACTTCCTGAAGAACAAAGACAGCAGGACGCATCACTCTGTCAGACTGTAAACCTACAAAAGAAGACTTCAACACTTCAACAAACCACTAAACCCTACAAAGTGACCACTTGGTCGAGCTATTTTTAGATTCCACTGGACCCTTCTGGCAATGGACAAAGAACAGATGTTATGTTCAGTCAGAAAGTGAATTAGCAATCAAGATGCCTTTAAATCGTACTCTTGTCGCATTTGCTCTCTGTTCAGAGATAGAGGTCAAAAGTCAGTTAGTCTTCTTGCAATGCAAATACTTTTCCTTGTGACTGCAGAGTTCCAGGATATTGTAAGGTGAACTATCTGACCTATGTGAAATGTAAGGCTTTTGGCATCAGGTTTTTCCTAATACACAACATTTATATATCTAACTCAACTTTACAAACATTTCAAAATATATTTCAGGAGCTGTGAAAGAAAAAATATATTAATAGAATGGGAAAAAAAGTCAGAACACTTTACTTGGTGATGTGCAAATAATAAATGTTTTCTGAAACCCAATTTTCACAGATTCTTGTTAATACACTATATAGTTTTATCAATACAGCGGCAAGTTGGTGGGAAGGTTTTTGGGCATTTCTTGGAAATTTACAGTCTGTAAATGACAGTACCCTACCACATCATGCTTTAGTAGACCACCACCAACCGCCGTCTCTTCCAGGATCCTAGATCCTGATGTGGTCACAGCAGTCTTGGTTGCAGTCAGCCGCCCAGCTGATTACAACCTTTTCTCCGCCAGCCTTTTCATGGCGTTTTCACCACTGTGAGAATGCTGGCGGAGATGAAGAGTAGGTGGTCACAGGAGGGCCCCTGCACTGCCCATGGCATGGGCTGTGCACGGGCCCCCCTGCCCAGCACCCTCGGAATGCGCACTGTCTGCATAACATGCCCTCCCTCCCCCCCTCGCAGAAGGCATTGGACTGGGCTCCATATGGAGCCAAGTCCAATGCTGCTGCACAGTTTCCACTGGGCTGACGGTCAGCACTGTGGCGGTCTCATCACCGTGAGTCTGGCGGTTGGATGTAGTGACCATCTGAGGCCCTTACTACTGCAGTACAAATCAAAACACAGTAATTCACTACATTTCACAACTAGGCCTACCATAATACACTGTAAACTAACCACACAAAAAAATATACAATAACATGACATCCAGTTATAAAGACTAGCTTAATTCTAAACATCTCCCTCCCCCCACTAAATTGGGGAAACCACCATAAAAAGGCTGGCAGAGAACAAGGTTGAATTAGTAGGGCGGCACTGAGTTCAGTGCTGCCCTGGCTGATTACAACCAAGACCGCCATCTCCCTTGGGATCATAGATCCTGGCGGAGACAGCGGTTGGTTGACGGTCTGACCAGCAAATTTGTAAAGTAGCTGTTGGGCCGCCACAACCGCGGTGGTCCGACCGCCAACGCGAGGTTAATGAGGCCCTGAATCATTCATCTACTCACATCACCAAATCATTCACTAAAAGTTTTGTAATCTCATTTCCAATTGCACCAACCCATGAACCAACAACTTCTCATACACCAATCACTTGAAGAAGCTTTGCCTCACATGAAATATTTGTTATATTGCAAATATATGAATCAAACTGCTTGCTATTATCAGGATAAGATGAGCAACACTGTTGCACCCTCAAGATATTGCACACACCACAATTTTTCGCAAGCAAAATATCCAAAGCAAGCCTATTTTGCGAAACCAGTTCACATATGGCAATCATTTCTTCATTCATTTTTGTTGGTGCTCCAGCAGTATTAGTTGCCAGATGATCAACCAAAGTCGACAACTTCCTAATCTTCACATCATTTAAAGCAACACCAGTGGAAGAATCAACAACCCGAAAGTATCCAAAAACACTTGTCCAAATCCATGTTTCATTCTCTAAGACCAGTCTCACTCATTTCATTCACATGATACACAATATGGAAAATTAAAGCCATTTAACTTTTTCCAACCCATTTAAGAGGCACACTACAATAAGCTGTCTTTCTGCAAACATAATAAATTCCTCTCTATAGAGGCTGTTAACCTTTCATGTGTTCAGTGTCAACCATAAAATTATGCTGCATTCACTTTCTCCAATCATTTCAAACATTTCTAGTTTTTTCAGACTCCTTGCGCCTCATATAAAAAAAAACTCCTTTCTTCTCCTGTTCAGTTCTAAGCCTAGGATGCATCCTTGAATTTCTAAGTCTCTCTTCAGCCTCTTCTTGCAACTCAATCTCTCACATCATCCAAATGTTTACTAATTCTTGTTTACTAATTCTTACTCCAATTCTTACTCTTCTGTTATTAAATTCTCTAATAAAACTTGTTCCACATCACTCAGTATACACACGCTCTTCTCTGTTAATTGTAGTCATGTTAGGATGCCTAATTGATCTAACCCGGTTTGAAATAGAACCTAAGTCCCCAAATTAATGAAGTTTCACCAATGAAATGATCAACATTTACATCATATATTTCCAAGAAGTCAAGACCACGTGGAATAGGTATGAAGACACTACATTTTAGTCCATAGAAAAACAGGAGTTGATTGTAGGCAGACATAACAAATTTTTATATTAAAAATGCTAAGATATTCACTTAACAAACTAGTATACACATTTTTACTATATGATCCAAGCTTTTATCTCAACAATCAGTGTTGTTAATATTATGCAATTTAATTTTAGATTCAGGAAAAATATATCCAACTGAGGTGTGAAGGCTAACCCAACTACCTATCAAAGTTATGAAGATAATAATTGCAAAAGTTATTCTTAATGCTGCACAGCAGCTCTTTGTAATTTTGCCCATACCTTTTCTGCAAAAAGCCTGGCAAAAACAAAAATGTAAACTATTAGTTGTGGTACAAAACTCAAAAACATCAAAATCTTCAAATGTTAATTTGTCCCCAGCAGTAAGTTCAGTTCAAAAGCACTCTAAATCGGAGGTTAATTTCTGTGAAACAAAAGAGCAGTGGCTTGAAGGGGGCGTGGCCAACGGCCCAAGATTACAGCCTAGGAAAACCTTCTCATCCAAGCCACACAGCACACTATTAGAGGAGCCCCTCTGTGCTGGAGACTGGAGAACAATGCGCTGGATGGCTGAGGAGAGGGGCATACTTCCTTGGAGCCTCTCCTCGCAGCGTTCCAAGTTAGGGGAGGAGAGTAAGAGGCCTGGCAGGGGTGCTGGCTGCACCATGCACAGACTGCTAAGGAGTGACACCCAGGGCCAGTGTATCTGGTACAGGAGGGGTTGACTTGTCCAGCAGCTTGTCCAGGAGGCGGCAGTTGAGCCTCCCAGCCCTGGTGGCAACGGGGGAGTCTGGGCCAGGCCCTGGACTCTGGACTTTGCCAGGCTGTCCTGCCACCCACACTGGTGCCTTGTTGGTAGTGATTGGAGGGGGGCTGCTTTATTAGGGAGGAAGACAGCGCACTACCACTGGAGGCTTGGCGCCCAGCACCCTGCATGCACTTTAACCCTAAGGTGGGCCCATCGCTGTGCCAGCTGCTTATGCTACTAACCCCTCTGAGGGCAGAACAAGAGTTGGGCTGCTTGTACTGACTCCGCTCCTCTGCCGTGACCTGGGCCGAGGGGTGTAGAGTGCCTTGCAGGCCTCAGCGTGCAGGCCACTCCCTTGTGACTTGGGGGCACAAAATTTGGCTGCGAAAGTCAGGGACACCCATGACACCTCTTTTGGTCGAACGTCGCAGCCCCATCGGGCCACCATGGGGAGGCACCATGTGGTGAGCACGGTGCTCCATTATAGACAAGGCTCAATTGAGCATACAATGGCAAAGGGGCCAAGAGGGGACTCTGTCCCTTTCTCCCAATAATTGAGCACACTGGCTGACTTGAAGGAAAAATTTGATCTCATACTAACGGCTATTACAGACACAAAAAACGCAGTAAAACTGAAAATAGACACTGTAGCCTGGGACCAGGATTCCTCCGCGAAGACCATCGCAAGCTTCATGAGAGGATGCTGACCAACAAGCTGGAGCTACAGAACCTTGACCCAATGATTCTGCTCGCTCGTTGCAGATCGCAGAGCTCCTCAAAAAAAGTTATGACTTAAGAAGAGCGTGCTGAAGACATGAAGGGCTTGCCGGAAGGTAAGGAGGGAACAGACAGGACAAGATTAGTTGACTCAAGGCTCCCTACTGAAGTAGCTCGTGAGGTTCTATCGGCAATATCTGCACCCAGAGTCCCACCTCGTTGACACCCCTAAGCCCCTCCGGAAGCCCCTATCTGCCCAATTGTTGCTAAGTGCCTAAATGTCTAATACCAGACTTTGTCCTGCAGAGTCTAAAAGAGAAGGGACCAATTTCTGTGGACTCCTCTTAAGCGTTGATATTCCCGGACTCCACCATTGTGGTCCGGAAGCAGAGAGCTTCCTTTTTTAAGTGTCAAGAGGGAGCTGCAAGAAGTTGGACCCTGATAAGGCACTGTTCTTTCCAGCCCTCCTGCATGTAGTAACAAAGGATCAGACTCATTTCCTCGAGGGTCCTGATGCGGCAGGGTCCCGGGCGGAAATGCGCCAGGGGATGAAGGTTCCCCGACAAGTGATGAATCTCCCGGGCTCTACCCGAACCCAACACCCCTCCACATGGCACTGGGTTGGGGCCAGGAGTGCACGCAACACACCGTGCACACACTGAGCCAGGCTATGAGGAGCTGTAGGATGGCCCTTTGGGTGGCAGCTGCCTTGGGGAAAAGGCATAACGGTCCAGCATGGATACTTTAATTAATTCTTCTGACTAAGAGCTGGATGAACTACCCGTAAATGACTTGCAAGACTTGCACGACCCCCCCAGACAGCAGATGAACCCTTGTAACAACCCAATCTCACAATTCATAGCTTCACCTGGGCATGAAGAGCTCTGTTGAGCCTGAACTGTCACCATTGTTTATATCTTTAAAGTTCACCCCTAATGGCCCAAGATTGTTACATACTTTACCCCCCACCTTCTTTCTTAAAGGTTCCTCCAGGTCACAACACTTGGAGCACTGGCTACAGCCCCTTTCCCCAGGCAAGTGTCACAAGTGACCCCAGTGATGCAGCGGGCCTTTACCCCCTTGAGGTCTCATAATGGCACTAGGGTCATTCACTTGCCCCCATGCCTCTTGAACTGGAGTACATATGTTTTTCAGTTTTCTATTGGTCTCTGCAAAGTATAGTTGTTAGTTTGACTCCGCTCGCTGCCTGCAGATCTCAAACACAATATCACTAATACCTGCCCCTCATACAGATGGCAGCAGGGTTGCTTTGACAGATGCTTCCTCACCAAATCTCATTGTCATCAGTTTTCCAAACGAGGTGGCACGGGCCACGCACACATTTGTAACTTGTAATATTATAGGAAGGGAGATCGCAAAGAAACACCACTTGATACATACATATTTACAAAAGGTGTGAGCTCAAATAGTATTTCTTCAAGAGATGCATCTCGGCACCCTGACAGAGGTCATCTCAGGCATAAATAGCAAGGCCAAATGTTTAAAAATCATATACTCATTCTGTGCTAGAGGAGTGACCATTTGAATTCGCTCAGACACCCCAATTGTCAGAAAGGAGGTGCTGGCAGACCTGAGTAGTCGGTTTGTGTTAGAGAGGGGCCAGCTAGAAAGGTCTCCAGTAGTTCTCAGGTGCATATATGCTCCCATCTCCGACAAGCCTTTCTTTCTTGACGCTTTGTCATCCAAATTGGCGAGGTGGGCGCATCTCTCATGGATGCTTGAGAGGGACTTTAATTGTGTCCCAGATGTTTCCCTAGACAGATCACACCCACCCTCCTGGGCACTGGTTTGGTCCGTAATGCCTTGGCCTTGCAATCATTGAGATACCACTTGTCCCTTACTACATGTACGGAGAGCTAAACACCCACAACACAAAAAAATACTCCTTCTCCTCTGTTCATGCTTTACATGCTCGATTAGATTGAGTAGAACTTTCCTTCTCTCTTCTCCCTAGTGTCGTGGTGGCAACCTATTGAGGTAAAATGTTCTCAGATCACAATCCACTAGAGATCAGAATCAAATGAGGCAAGTTGCCTACCCTGATCCCAACATGGCACCTTCAGCCCCTATGATTGGAAGACCCTCCCTTCAAGGCTATTATGTTAGAATCCATTGTAGAGTACTTTTCCGAGAATGATAATACAGCTTTCTCATGCCTGGTAGAGTGGGAGTCATTCCAGGTCATGACTAGAGATGTAGACATCCAAAAAGTCATGTGAGTTAGGAGATCCCTTGTCTTGGAGGTCCCGGGTCATGACAGAGCTCTCCTCAAACTCAAAACACGGACTGTGGCGAGTGGAGCGCCTGGGGAGGCCCTTGGAGAGGTGCAAGACCGTCACGCTGCCCTAACTGAGCACCTGTAATGCCTTTATTGAGCTTCCTACACTGCCAAGACCCACGAGGAGGCGGATAATCCTGGGCGATGCAGGGACCTTGATGACACAGGTCTGCACGTAGGAGGAAATCAATGTAGCATTTGGCTGTATGATGGGGAAGGAGCTTCTAGGCCAGAGGCCCTGGATAGGTACATCTCGCACATTGGCCTGCCACAGGTGCCAGCAGCGTTATGGGAGTTCCCAGAGTCCCCAGTAACAGATCAGGACTGAATCAATTGCCTACCCATATGGATGGAGCAGATAGACTACCAGTGGACTACTATTTGACCTTTGGGTCCTAAGAGCCCCACGTCTAAGTCGCCTCAATGCGATGGCTGGGTACCTTGGCTCCCTCCTGCCTTCTATGGCAGAGGGAATAGTTTTACCAATTCAAATCCAGGCAGGGATCCTTACTGTTCATCCTCCTACAGGCCAATTTCTGTAATCAACTGAGTATAAAATTTTGAGTAAGATAACTGCCAAACGTATTTTGCACCTGCTCCCAGATTTGGTTGACTCAAAATAAAATATACATTTTATTGGCATGAGTGAAGATGCTGATTTTGAGTGTAATTAACACTTCGTCCACAATGCGATTAACTCCTTGAACATGACGGATTGAATTGACTTAAGAAGTCCTGCCTTAAGGACGAAACGCGTTGGCTGTTTTCGTTATGAATGTGTTCTATTTTTAAAGAAAAGAAGAATAAAGAGAAGATGTTAGAAATGGAGTCTCTAGTTGGCAGAGGTATTCACCTTTGTCCAAATAGGGATCACAATACTACTCAGGGTAAGTCACACACAATCCAAATTAGCCATTGCCCACCCTCTGGTAGCTTGGCACTGAGCAGTCAGGCTTAACTTAAAAGGCAATATGTAAAGTATTTGTGCAATAAATTAAATCATGCAATAACACAGTAAGAACACTACAAAAATACACCACACAGGTTTAGAAAAATATAAGATAATTATCTGATTAAATTAAGGTAAAAAATATCAAGATTTGATAATCACAAGTTGAAATATTACTTTTGTAATGATAAGAGGAGTCTTGAGTTCTTAAAAGCAGCAAGGTTTTCTTGCAAGCACAAAGTACCTGGTTTGCGTCAAAATTACACGCACGAAGACCGCAGAGGAGGAGATGTGTGAAAAACTAAGGGTGTGCGTCAGATTTGCGGGTGCACACAGACGATGCGTCAATTCCTTTTCACGCAGCAAGGGTTTACGTCGAATTCCGGCATGCAGGCTTGAATCCTCTTTGCGATGTGGGGTCTTTGATGCCCAGAGACGATGCGTGAAAATCCTGGGTGTGCTGGACGAGGTCACAGATGCTTCATTGATCCGGTGGGCGATGCGGAGAAGTTTCTGTCGCACGGCTGGCGCTACGTCGATTCCTCTTGCAGGAAGTCGGGCTGCGTCGTTCCGGCTGGCGCTGTGGCGATTTCCACTGGGGGAGCCGGGCTGCATCGTTCCAGTTCGGCGATGGAGTGATTTTCTCACCACTGGGCAGGCTGTGCATCGATTTTCGCTGCACAAGGAGTTTCTTTGCAGAGATGAAGTCTTTTTGGCTATGAGACTTCAGGAAACAGGAGGCAAGCTCAGTCCAAGCCCTTGTAGAGCACTTCTCAGCAGAGCCAGAGGCCATCAAGGCAGCAGGGCAACAGCCCAGACTTGGATTGAAGACAGGCTGTAAGGCACAGAAGGATTTAAGTGCAGAGAAATGCTCACTTTCTAAAAGTAGCGTTTCTAAAATAGTAATACAAAATCCAACCTCACCAATGAGTAGGATTTTGTATCATCATTCTGGCCATACTAAATATGACCTGTTTACCCCTTACTAATCAGAATCTACCTCTCAATCAGTTTATGAGGGTAGCCCTAATGTTAGCCTATGAAAGAAGCAGGCCTCACAGTAGTGGAAAACAAAATTAGGGGTTTTCCACTACCAAGACATACATGTATATGTCCTGCCTTTCACCTACATAGCACTCTTCCCTATGGGTTACCTAGGGCCTACCTTAGGGGTGACTTACATGTAGAAAAAGGGGAGTTTAAGGGTTGGCAAGTACTTTTAAATGCCAAGTCGAAGTGGCAGTGAAACTGCACACACAGGCCTTCCAATGGCAGGCCTAAGACATGGTTATGGGACTACTTATGTGGGTGGCACAATCAGTGCTGCAGACCCACTAGTAGCATTTATTTACAGGCCATTGGCACATGTAGTGCACTTTAAAAGGGAATTACAAGTAAATTAAATATGCCAGTTGGGTATGAGCCAATGTTACCATGTTAGAAGGGAGAGAGCATGTGCACTTTAGCACTCGTCAGCAGTGGTAAAAGTGCGCAGTCCTAAAACCAGCAAAAACTGTGTCAGAAAAGTGGAGGGAGGTAGGCAAAAAGTTAGGGGATGACCACCCTAAGGCTGTCAGGTCCAACAGTCCCTACATGTACCAAGTCCTGCAATGGTTGGGGCATGGCCTGGCCATCCCACAAGATGGCCGCCACACTGTGAGGCTCTGCCTGGTGGGGGACTTCATCTGCATTTTCATCCTGTAGGACCGGCTGCCCGCGTCATAATCATTCCCGAGTGCTGCAGGGGGAGGCTCGGGGAGGCTGCAGGCCACGGTGAGGTGAGGTGAGGTGCTGGATAGGCGGCAGAGGCCACGCTGGCCTGTGCAGCCCTCAGCGGCGCCCACTTCTTCGGCTGCTGGGGACGGAGCTGGTGAGTGGTGTGTGGTACGGCCCCTTTCTTTTCTCACCCCTGCGATCAGGTACGAGGAACTTGACGACTCCCCCTCTAGCCTATTTTGCTGACGCCCTGATGCTTTGCTCCTGAGGGGCCTGGTCGGCGGCTTGGTCGCGCTGCGGGCTCCCGTGGGAGTGTTAGCCTGTGGCTGGTGCCTCCTGTCACCCCCGTGTTTTGGAGGACTCTGGGGAGCTCCTGGTGCTCTGTGACCGTGGGGAGGGGCACCCTTGGAGACACCTGGGGAGTGGAGCTACCCCCCCCTTTTTCCTGGGAGGGGCGGCCAGTGATCCTGGGCCTGGTGTCTCCAGTTAGACTGGGGCCCTGCTACTGGTGACCTGCGTGGCCTGATCGGCGGCGGGGTTCGAGCTGTGTGGCCCCCTGGGTGGGAGTGTTGCTGCTGTGTACCGGACATCTGCGGCTGGCTGTGCGGAGGCGGACGTGGGCCTGGTCCTGGCGCCCCCTCCCTCCTTCTTTGACATGGCGTGTGCGCCGGCAGGAGTGAGTGCCCACGAGGAGCTTCTGTCATTTGGTGCCCCTACTTATCTGGTGACTGCTACTGGTGTGGGTCGGTGGACGTCTCTTTGGCTGCCTGTCTGGTCGGCTGAGAGGATGGGGAAGGCAGACCAGAGGCAGCCTAAACTCACTTTTGATGGTGGGAAAAAAAAGAGCGGCCAGGCAGGCCGGGCGGCGGATGACCTGCCGCTTGAGGAAGAGACCTCTACGTCCTCTGTGAAGGCTATGTTCTTAACCTCAAGCAAAGCCTGGCCAGTATTGACGCCAAGCTCAACCATTTAACTGAACAAATGGATCATTTAAAGTAACGGGTAGATGGTCATGATGCCCGCTTTGAGAAGCTAGAATTCCGCACTTCGGAGCTGGAGGACAATTGCTGCGGAGACGGGGAACAGTTGCTGGCATGGATTGCGTGCTGGAGATGATCCAGAATAAAAATGAGGACCTTGAGGCATGCTCCTGCCGGAGTAACTTCTGCAATTTGGACCTTCCGGAGTCAACAGACATGGGGCGCATGGAGAACTATGTCGAGACCATGCTCTCTGCGTTATTCCCCGACGAGCTCTCCCGGGTGTTGGTGGTGGAGAAGGCCCAGAGATCTCTGGAGCCACAGCCTCCGCTGGGGGATCCAGTGCGCCATATTATTGTACGTTTACTGAACTACAGAGATAGGGATACCATATTTAGACTGGCCAGGGAGCTTTGTCCTGTGATCTACAATAATACTGAACTGAGTATATTCCCAGACTACACTCCTGGGGTGCAGGCAGCCCATAGGGATTTCCTGTCGGCCAAACGCACTCTGAGCCAGACCGATGCCAAATACTCCCTCATTTATCCTGCTTAACTACGCGTGTAGCATTAGCTGCACTTTTTCACTGGCCCAAAACTGGCTGTTAAATACTGTAAGGAAATGCCTCCTTGGCATGGTTACCCCCTAACTTTTTGCTTTTGCTGATGCTAAGTTATGATTTGAAAATGTGCTGGGACCCTGCTAACCAGGCCCCAGCACCAGTGTTCTTTCCCTAAACTGTATCTTTGCCTCCACAATTGGCACAACTCTGGCACTCAGGTAAGTCCCTTGTAACTGGTACCCCTGGTACTAAGGGCCCTGATCCCAGGGAAGGTCTCTAAGGGCTGCAGCATGTGTTATGCCACCCTGGGGACCCCTCACTCAGCACATGCACACTGCTTTACAGCTTGTGTGTGCTGGTGGGGAGAAAAAGACTAAGTCGACATGGCACTCCCCTCAGAGTGCCATGCCAACCTCACACTGCCTGTGGCATAGGTAAGTCACCCCTGTAGCAGGCCTTACAGCCCTAAGGCAGGGTGCACTATACCACAGGTGAGGGCATATGTGCATGAGCACTATGCCCCTACGGTGTCTAAGCAAAACCTTAGATATTGTAAGTGCAGGGTAGCCATACGAGTATATGGTCTGGGAGTTTGTCAAACACGAACTCCACAGTTCCATAGTGGCTACACTGAAAACTGGGAAGTTTGGTATCAAACTTCTCAGCACAATAAATGCACACTGATGCCAATGTGCACTTTATTGTAACATACACCCAGAGGGCATCTTAGAGATGCCCCCTGAATACCTACCCGACTTCTAGTGTAGGCTGAACAGTTTCTGCCAGCCTGCCACACACCAGACATGTTGCTGGCCACATGGAGAGAGTGCCTTTGTCACTCTGTGGCCAGGAACAAAGCCTTTATTGGATGGAGGTGCTTCTCACCTCCCCCTGCAGGAACTGTAACCCTTTAGTTACAGCGCCCCAGGGCATCCCAGCTAGTGGAGATGCCCGCCCCTCCGGCCACTGCACCCACTTTTGACGGCAAGGCTGGAGGAGATAATGAGAAAAACAAGGAGCCACCCACCAGTCAGGACAGCCCCTAAGGTGTGTTGAGCTGAGGTGACCCCAGCCTTGAGAAATCCTCCATCTTGAGTTTGGAGGATTCCCCCAATAGGATTAGGGGTGTGCCCCCCTCCCCACAGGGAGGAGGCACAAAGAGGGTGTAGCCACCCTCAAAGACAGTAGCTATTGGCTACTGCCCTCCCAGACCTAAACACACCCCTAAATTCAGTATTTAGGAGCTCCCCAGATCCCAGGAAATCAGATTCCTGCAACCTGAAGAAACAAGAAGGACTGCTGACCTACAAGCCTGCAGAGAAGGAGGAAGACGACAACTGCTTTGGCCCCAGCCCTACCGGCCTGTCTCCAACTTCGAAAACCTGCAAACAGTGACGCATCCGACAGGGACCAGCGACCTCTGAAGCCTCAGAGGACTGCGCTGGACTAGAGGACCAAGAAACTCCCATGAGCAGCGGTCCTGCTCAAAACCTGCTACTTCTTTTCAACAAAGAAGCAACTTCCAAAGACTGCATGTTTCCTGCCGGAAGCATGAGACTTCACACTCTGCACCCGACACCCCTGGCTCGAGATTGAGAGAACCAACACCTCAGGGAGGACCTCCCCCCCCCCGCGACTGCGAGCCCGTCAGTAACCAGAGATGACCCCCTAAGCCCCCACAGCGACGCCTGCAGAGAGAATCTAGAGGCTCCCCCTGACGGCGACTGCCTGTAACAAGGGACCCGACGCCTGGAACCAACACTGCACCCGCAGCCCCCAAGACCTGAAGGAACCGAACCTCAGCGCAGGAGTGAGCCCCAGGTGACCCTCTGCCTTGCCCAGGTGGTGGCTGTCCCGAGAAGCCCCCCCGTGCCTGCCTGCACCGCTAGAGTGACCCCCGGGTCCCTCCATTGTTTCCTACCTGAAACCTGACGCCTGCTTTGCACACTGCACCCGCTCGCCCCTGTGCCGCTGAGGGTGTGTTCTGTGTGCCTGCTTGTGTGCCCCCCCCCCCCCCCACTCAGTGCTCTACAAAAAAAACCCTGGTCTGCCCCCGAGGACGCAGGTACTTAACTGCTGGCAGACTGGAACCGGAGCACCCCTGTTCTCCATAGGTGCCTATGTGTTTTGGGCACCTCTTTGGCCTCTGCACCTGACTGGCCCTGAGCTGCTGGTGTGGTAACTTTGGGGTTGCCTTGAACCCCCAACGGTGGGCTGCCTATGCCCCAGAACTGAGACTGGTAAGTGTTTTACTTACCTCCTAATCTAACCTTTACTTACCTACCCCAGGAACTGTTGATTTTTGCACTGTGTCCACTTTGAAAATAACTTATTGCCATTTTTACAAAGACTGTATATGATATTGCTTTTATTCAAAGTTCCTAAAGTATCTAAGTGAAGTACCTTACATTTAAAGTGTTTAATGCAAACCTTGAACCTGTGGTTCTTAAAATACACTAAGAAAAGATATTTTTCAATATAAAAACCTATTGGCCTGGAGTAAGTTTTTGAGTGTGTGTTCCTCATTTATTGCCTGTGTGTACATCAAATGCTTAACACTACCCTCTGATAAGCCTACTGCTCGACCACACTACCACAAATGAGAGCATTAGAATTATATACTTTTGCCACTATTTTACCTCTAAGGGGGACACTTGGACTCTGTGCACACTATTTCTTACTTTGAAATAGTACATACAGAGCCAACTTCCTACAAATACGCTAATTCTGTGTCCAAAAATGTTGCCGCTGGAGTACCCGTGTGCTGCTAGCGGAGAGGGTGATGCTCTTAGTGACAATGACTGAATTCATTCTACTGTTTTGGGTCCCTGTGGCCCTGTCCGGTGTTTTGAAGCCTGCGACTTTGTTGTTGATTTAAATGTTGGTGCGGTCTGTTCTGCTATATTCCTTACATTGTGAGTCCCCTTGCCCATCCATCCCATTTAGGATGGTTCTCGGGTGGCCTCGTTGACGCCCCATTGGATGAGTCCATTCAAGCTGTTTATTATTATGTTATGGGATATGTATTTGGGTTTGGGCGGGATTGTAGTACTGACCAAATAGGGGGGGTCAGCGTGTATAAGGAAATGCCTTCCTTGGCATGGTTACCCCCTAACTTTTTGCCTTCTGTTGATGCCAGTTATGACTGAAAGTGTGCTGGGACCCTGCTAACCAGGCCTCAGCACCAGTGTTCTTTCCCTAAACTGTACCTTTGTTCCCACAATTGGCACAGCCCTGGCACAGATAAGTCCCTTGTAAATGCTACCCCTGGTACCAAGGGCCCTCTAGCCAGGGAAGATCTCTAAGGGCTGCAGCATGTATTATGCTCACTCAGTACATGCACCCTGCCTCACAGCTTGTGTGTGCTGGTGGGAAGAAAATGACTAGGTCGACATGGCACTCCCCTCAGAGTGCCATGCCCTTAACCCACTGCCTGTGGCATAGGTAAGTCACCCCTGTAGCAGCCCTAAGGCAGGGTGCACTATGCCACAGGTGAGGGCATAGTTGCATGAGCACTATGCCCCTACAGTGTCTAAGCAAAATCTTAGGTATTGTAAGTGCAGGGTAGCCATAAAGAGTATATGGTTTGGGAGTCTGTCAATTACGAACTCCACAGTTCCATAATGGCTACACTGAAATCTGGGAGGTTTGGTATCAAACTTCTCAGCACAATAAATGCGCACTGATGCCAGTGTGGAATTTATTGTAAAATACACCCAGAGGGCATCTTAGAGATGCCACCTGAATACCAGTCCGACTCCTAGTGCTAGGCTGACCAGTTTCTGCCAGCCTGCCACAACCAGACAGGTTTCTGGCCACATGGGGTGAGTGCCTTTGTCACTCTGTGGCCAGAAACAAAGCCTGCACTGGGTGGAGATGCTTCTCACCTCCCCCTGCAGGAACTGTAACACCTGGCGGTGAGCCTCAAAGACTTCTGTCTGTTGTTACAGCACCCCAGGACATCCCAGCTAGTGGAGATGCCCACCCTTCCGGACACAGCCCCCACTTTTGGCGGCAAGTCCGGAGGAGATAATGAGAAAGACAAGGAGGAGTCACCTACCAGTCAGGTAAGGTGCCCTGAGCTGCGGTGCCCCTGCCTTTAGAAATCCTCTTTCTTGGGTTTGGAGGATTCCCCCAATAGGAATAGGGATGTGCCCCCTCCCCTCAGGAAGGAGGCACAAAGAGGGTGTAGCCACCCTCAAGGACAGTAGCCATTGCTACTGCCCCCCAGACCTAAACACACCCCTAAATTTAGTATTTAGGGGTGACCCTGAACCCAGCAAATCAGATTCCTGCAATCTGAAGAAAGAAGAAGGACTGCTGACCTGAAAGCCCTGCAGAGATGACGGAGACACCAACTGACTTGGCCCCAGCCCTACCGGCCTGTCTCCAGACTCAAAGAACCTGCACAGCGACGCATCTGACGGGGCCAGCGACCTCAGAGGACTGCTGTGCACAAAAAGGACCAAGAAACTCCTGAGAACAGCAGTGCTGTTCAGAAACTGCAACAATTTTGCAACTTTAAAGCAACTTTTAAAGAGACTCCACTTCCCGCCAGAAGCGTGAGTCTTCACACTCTGCACCCGACGCCCCCGGCTTGAGTTTGAAGAAACCAACACCGCAGAGAGGACTCCCAGGCGACTCCAACGACGTGGACACCCTGAGTCGACCTCCCTGCACCCCCACAGCGACGCCTGCAGAGAGGATCCAGAGGCTCCCCCTGATCGCGTCTGCCTGGAACCCGACGCCTGGACCAAGCACTGCACCTGCAGCCCCCAGGACCAAGAGGAACCACCTACCAGTGCAGGAGTGACCAGCAGACGGCCCTCATCCTAGCCCAGTCGGTGGCTGGCCCGAGAAGCCCCCCTGTGCCCTGCCTGCATTGCCTAAGTGACCCCGGGTCGCTCCATTGCTTTCTACAGCAAACCTGATGCCTACATTGCCTACTGCGTCCGGCCTCCCCTGTGCCGCTGAGGGTGTGTTTTGTGGGCATGTGTGTGTGTGTGTCCCCAGTGCCCTACAAACCCCCCCTGGTCTGCTCCCTGAGGATGCAGGTACTTACCTGTAAGCAGACTAGGACCGGCGCACCCCTGTTTTTCATAGGCACCTATGTGTTTTGGGCCCTCATTTGACCTCTGCACCTTATCGTCCCTGTATTGCTGGTGCTGTGGCTTTGGGGTTGCCTTGAACCCCCAACCGTGGGCTGCCTGTGCCCAGGAGATTGACTGTGTAAGTGCTTTACTTACCTGAGAAACCTAACCAAACCTACCTCCCCCAGGAACTGTTGATTGTTGCACTGTGTCCACTTTTAAAATAGCTTATTGCCATTTTAACCAAAACTGTGTGTACTACTGTTTTAAATCAAAGCTCTATACTTACCTGTGTCAAGTACCTTGCATTTTATGTACTTACCTCAAATTTTGTGGTTCTAAAATAAATTAAGAAAATATATTTTTCTATATAAAAACTATTGGCCCGGAGTTAAGTCTTTGAATGTGTGTTCCTCATTTATTGCCTGTGTGTGTACAACAAATGCTTAACCCTACCCTCTCATAAGCCTACTGCTCGACCACACTACCACAAAAAAGAGCATTAGTATTATCTAATGTTGCCACTATCAACCTCTAAGGGGAACCCTTGGACTCTGTGCACACTATCTCTCACTTTGAGATAGTATATACAGAGCCAACTTCCTACAGCCTGGGTGGGGGTCTGTAATGTTTTGTACTTTGTTTACTCTCCTTGTCTTTTTCCTTTCTCTTCTGTTCCTTCCCCTGCATTCAGCCGATGCCTTAATTGAGATGGTATGGGAGTTGTGTGTTTTGGCAGATTGCTGGAATGGCACAAAAAAGCATGACGCCTGTACGCTGCCTCACTTGGAATGTTCATGGGCTGAATGATGGGCATAAGATGCGGTTGCTCTCTGCCTACATGCAGCGCCATGCGATAGACACCTGTATGCTGCAAGAGACTCTCCTGGTGGAAGCCACGAAACACCAGGAAACACCAGGTGTAAGCTGGTTGGATTGGTGAGTGTCATGCTGCAGTGTATTCGAGGTATGCACAGGGCGTGGCGATCTTGATCCGCAAGGGGCTGCAATGGCGTACTGAAAAGGTGCTTGTGGATCCGAATGGTCGTTATGTAATGTTGAGAGGAACACTACTAGATAGGTTGGTGCCGATCTACGGCCCAAATACTGATGACCCTGATTTTTTGGGGAAGTATGGCGGCTGATTGGCTCACTGGGCTCCAGGTCTCTGCTGTTCAGGGGTGGGGGGGGTGGGACTTCAACGTGGTACTGGATTTTGTGGCGGACCGTGACAGCCAGGCTAGGCCACAGCACGTAGCAGCTGCTAAGGCCCTGTCTCTTGTGATGGCCGAAGGTGCTTTGGCAGACCTATGGAGGGCAAAACATGGAACTGACAGGGAGGGTACCTGTGTCAATTATGTGCATGGCAGTTGGTCCCTTATAGATAGATGGCTTGACACCAGCGACGTAGAGCTCTGGATGCAGTCCATTGAGCATAATGCCTGTTCCTTGTCGGACCATTCGCCGGTCATGCTGGAGTTGCATGTTCCTGGAGGCCCCGGTCGCGCCTTTATGTGGAGGCTTCCCCATGGTGCGCTTAGAGATCAGGTTTTTAGGGATGAGATCCATGACGCCATCATGCACTACTTTGCAGAGAATCAGGGATCTGTGTCCTCTGCGGGCACTGTGTGGGAGGCTTTTGAGGTAGTAATTTGCAGACTCTGCCTTTCTAAACTGCATATAGTGCTGAAGGCGCTAAGATGGGACCTGACAAATCTGGAGGTCCAGCTCGCTGATCTTGAAAAACGATTGGTCTCTGACTGGTCTGGTGACCTTCTGGCTGAACTGAGAGGAAAGATCACACCGTATGAGGGGGCCGCTCTTCGCTAGGTTTGTTTTCAAGGGATAGATGCTATGGCGAGGAGATATGGTGAGGGTGAGAGGGCCTGCCGAACGCTAGCAGCAATGCGTCGTAAGCCGTGGGCAAGTAATTATATTGTAGAGCTGACTGATTCGGCTGGTGTGTGGCATATCAGCACTGAGGAGATCAGGCGAGCCCTCACTGACTTCTATTATGACCTGTATGCTGAGCACTGGGGCTGAGATCTGCGGCTGCCACTGACTACTTTGAAGATATCCAGCCTACTGTGGTTTGAGAATTCACATAGGCAATATCTAGACGTTCCCATCTCAGTGGACGATGTGATCCAGGCTATACAAAGTCTGCCGGGTGATAAGGCCCCCGGGCTGGATGGCCTGACGCCATCCTTCTATAAGGAATATGCAGATATATTAGCGCTGCATCTCCTGGAGGTCTAGTGTTCTCCCAGCCTCATTGCGGGAGGCCCTCATCGTGACTATTTTGAAGCCCGGGAAAGTTACGTGCTGTTGCGATTCATATCGGCCCCTCTCATTAATAAACATAGATAATAGATTCTGTCAAAACTTATTGCAGCCCTTGCTCCCTTCCTTGGTGCTGCTGGATCAGTCTGGCTTTGTGCCGGGGCGCTCTACTTTGCACAATCTCCGCACCTACTTTGCACTATCTAGCATGATCGATCCTGATGACCATGCTGCAGCGGTGTTCCTTGATGCCACTTGGGCCTTTGACTCTCTTGCGTGGCCGAATATGTTTGCTTTGTTAGCTAGGGTAGGGTTGAGTCCTAGGTTCTTTCAACTTATTCACCTGCTGTACTCGCAGCTGTCCGCTCGGCTGAGAGTCAATGGGACAATTTCTGACCCCTTTTAAATTGCTAGGGGCACTCGCCAAGGATGCCCACTCTCTCCACTGCTTTTTGCGGTCACGATGGAACCGCTTGTGCCATGCCTGAGGCAGCACCATAACCAAAGGGGATTGGCATTTCGACAGCATCCAATATTGATCTCTATGTATGCGGATGATGTCCGCGATACGTTCGCGATCCGCAGCTGCACCTTGATGCTCTGCTAGATGAGAGAGTTTGCTTTGGGCGGATTTCTGGGATCACCATCAACTGGTCCAAGTCGGTGGTGCTGCCCTTGTCCGAGGCTACGGTGCAGTGCCCCTCTAGATATCCCCTCAGCTGGGCTGCTGGACCGGTGCGGTATTTAGGTATCTGGCTGAGTAGGGACATTAATACACTTTGGTCAGCAAATTACGGCAAAGCCATTGCATGGTTGGAAGAAAAGGTGGAGGTGTGGCGTTCATTGCTGCTCTCGCTGACAGGCCGCATAGCGATAGCAAGATGGTTAGTCTGCCCAAATTCCTGTATTTATTTCTCAGTCTACCACTTGTCCTTACAATGAGCTTTCTCGTCAGCCCAGAATTTCATTGGTAAAACTGACACTTCCATTTGAACTGGGTGGTTTGGCGGCCCCGGATCTAGAACTTTATTATCACTGCGCACAGGCTCATTTTGCGCATTTCTGGCTGCACCCTATATGATACCTGCCACACTTGGCTCCTGAGTGTGACGCATTGTGGCCTGACAGGCTGCCCCGGGTGATTGGTGGCACGATTAGACCCAGACCGTGAGGGGTGGATACTGTGGCTTGTACGGCGAGGTATCTGGACTATGCTGTTTCGGCGCGCTGGTGTGCGATAGCCCTTTGCGCCTTTGATGCTGGTGCAAGATGTTGCGGACATGCCGTTTTCGGAGGGCGTCCGAGTCTGTGAGTTCCTTCAAGAGTCCAACTTAAAGATCTTGGTTTTCAGACACGATTTTTATCCCCTTGGAGGCTGCACTTGGTGATGTGCATGACACTGCACTGCACCATTTATTCTTTCTCAGAATTCGTGCCATGCTTCGCGCGCGCTACCCCTGCTTTCCTGTAATGCCCCCGGTATGCTGAGTGTTGGATCTTATATATCAAACGCAATCCCCGTGCAGGCTTATCGCGAGTCTATATGTTTGCATGCAGAACGTGGCGTCTGAGGCTGAGATCAAAGCTCAAACCCACTGGGAGACGGACATAGGCAAAACCATTCCTGATGACATGTGGCATCGATGCTGCTTGCATATGAGAGAGCTGTCCCCTAACTATAGACTGCACCTTATTCACTTCAGTTTTCTACATCGCTTGAATTGTATGCCCGTAGATTGAAGAGTATGGGTATTCGAGCTGATGCGCGCTGCGAGAGGTGTCTGGCTCCTGAGGCGGACTTCTTGCATCTCACAAGGAATTGTACAGCACTGCAAGAATTACGAAGTACTGGGAATTGGTGGTGTCCCTATGTCCTCTACAAACTTACCTTCTAGTGACTCCCGTGTGGCACCTCGCAATGACACAAAAGTCCTGAAATTGTGTTAGGATTGCATGATCCTAATTTCTGTTGGTGGTGGGACGTAGCGAGAATGTGCGAGTTGCATTGTTGGTTAATGAGTTTTAAAGACTTGTCCCCTTGGAAAGACTGATTTGACCAAATATATACTTTGAATACCTCCTACAGGTGAAATATGTGCAGAGACATGAGGCGCAGCAGATTCGCGCTGCCATTTTGTTTGTACGATGCCATTACTGTGTTTTATTGTGTGTCTATACAACCAGTAAATATATTTGAAGAAAAGAGCAAGTGCCTTGGTGCTGTGAGAAGTTCTTTTTCCCGCTACATGGGACACATTGCTGTCATGCTGAATTTTCCTGCCCAGGAGTGACATGCCTTACTTGGCAGACCCAGGCAAGAAAGATAGGCAAAGGAAGGATCACCCTAAGGAGTGAGGGTCCTCTGGCTTTCTAAAGCCGCTGGCCTTGTGAGAGATGTGCCGCTAGCATTTTGTTTCCCACAGCAAAGCCATCTGACACTGATGTCAATTGAAAAAGTGATTACCTCTGACAGGGGCCTAAGTACAACAAATATAGCAGAGTGGAGCATCTGCCAATTTACAGCAACACCACTTTCATCATACTCGAAATAATAGGCAAAGCGTTCAATTATGGGGATTTAAATACGAGTATTGTGGTACAGCACCGAAACTCGCTCTTTATGAATACTTGTACAAGGGTGAGATGAGACTGAAGCACTACGACCTCCTTATAGCTGTGGTAGTCCTGGTGATGAACATTTGTCTTGCTATTATGTAAAACTATTACAGCCTCCCGCATATTTAACGTGCGATGCGGACCTGTCTCGGTTTGGTGAACATCACCGTAAAAGTCGATGAAATTATTTTAGAACAATACGTTATATCCTGAATGATGAACAGAAAAAAGATTCAATTTATCTTTTGACTTTCTTTCGGAAGTCCTTATTACATTTGATGCCTCGACAGTTTTCTCTGTCACGTTGAAGGCAATCCCCAGAGTGCAAAGAAGCCTCTTGATAATGCCGATATATTGTGTCTACGTCCCTGTCGAGGACAAGATAGATGAAGCATGTGCTGGCAACTAATGGGAAAAGCTGCGCATTTATGATCTCGTCTGTTGTTATTTGTTCTTAGAGCATTGTTGTTTGTGTCTGATGAAATAAGAGTTTATATGTCTTTGCACCCATAGGAACACTCTTAATGCACAGTAGCCTGAGATTCTTTGTAGTATAACTGCTTTTTATTTTCTTGGTTCCTTATGTTGAAAGGTCATGTAGAATAAGAAACATACAGTTATGTAAAAAAGGTCTAAATGTTATGTGTACCCCTTTACTTTTCGACACTTATAGTATTGTCATACTATTAACTGTCTGGGTAACTTAATTTGGCTTTCCTTTTCTAAAATGTGTTTGTATTGAAGATTGTAAGTACTAGTCACCGTTCTAGTAAGGGGCATTAATAAGTATGTCAAAACTCGGACCGGAAAAAACAAAATAACAGAAACCTTGCAGTATTGAGGAGAAAATGAATGAGAGGTCCAAGTGTTAGAAATTTGCTTTTAAATATAACACGTTAAAAGGAAAGAAAGATGTAGCCACATTACGAGTATTGTAACATTCGTTGCAGTTTTGTATTAATATTTGCTATTGCAGTGTTTCATCTCTAATTAGAAAAGAGCATATTTAATTAACAAGAGCTTAAATGGTAACGCCATCGACAGTTTCTGCAGTATACTGTTTTGTTCACTGCAGGAAAAGTAGTCCTAATTTCGAATTACGTGTGTATATATAGTGCATATATAGATTGTATATGTCTATAATTTCTTGTTGGAAAAAAACAGCCCTATATTAATATTGCAGTCCTATTTATGATAAAAAGGCGTGGGTTTCAACTTAAGTGAAAGTTTGCCATCCCTATAGACAACAAAACTTCAACATTTTGAAGCTAAATCTGTTGCTTCAGATTATAATACCATGTATTTATACATTGTTTTATACCAAGGCTTGACAACAATGGCTTCCTTAATGGGGGCATACCTCATCCTGTCAGCCCTGTTCAGGGACAGAAGGGTATCCCCGCCAGTGACTTGTGTATGCTTCTAGGGACTAGACCCCTCAATCCGATTCTGAGACTCTGTGCCACCTCATAGGCCTCAAACCACCTGCCCTTGTCACCCCACACAACAAAGGTATGTACCTGTTCTTTAAGGATGTGGACCTCCTCTAGTTACCTCTGTGGTGCTGCCAGCATCTTCACTGGACTCCGTAACTCAGGATACTCTATCTCTCCTGGGGTCAGATTGCGAGAGGACACACTGCTTGTTGCTCTGGACAAAGCAGGGAACCTCAGCCCTGTGGGCCCTTCCCTCTCCTCTTGGTCCATTTTCAGGACATCCTCTCTCTCCTCCTCTGTTTCATCCTCCTCTGCACCATGATCCTCCTACCCCTATGGTGGAGACTGCAACATGCGGACCTCTTCTCAGGCTGTGAGGTTTATCCAGTACTTAAGCTTCTTGGAGCTCTTTGCTAACTTGAACCCCTCTCCTCACACAACTTTTTTCACCTCTGCCACAGTGAAGTGTTCAATGTTGCTGAGACCCTCCAACATTCTTGCAAAAATTACAGGTGCGACATATGACTATGGGAGTGAAACGTGGGGAAAAGGAAATCATTCATAATTAAACATAAAGGAGAATTTTTAAAAACAAAAATCGATTTTTGTCAGATTATAAAGGAATTTTTGGTTTTACTCGGATAACTGAGTAGTATTTCAAAAACACATGTACTGAATCCCACTGCTGAACATCAATTAAGAAATTGGGTCATATTGAAGAGGGTATAAAGAATGATCACAATCCTTGTCAGGGTGAACCACTAAAGTTACAAATTAAACCTGTGCTTAACCCCCTGGTATCTTAGCAAAAAAGTGGTCAGAATTAATTAGAGGCAATGTGTAAAGTGTTAATGGAAGAACTCAAACAGCAATATAGTGAAATACAAAACAAGAAAAATCTCAAACCAATTGTGAAAAATCCAGAATATTTTAATAAAATCCAACCAGTAAAACCAGAGTTATAAATATTTAAAGCTTAAGGTACAAAATAGTGCCAAAAAACATTAAGCACCTACTGTGGTCAACTGGTTGCGCTTGACCAGGACAAAATCAAAAGTTACGGCCAGTTGCAAAAGAGGGTTGGATACAAGGACTGGGTTTGTCCTGGTGAAAAGTTTTACCTTTGGACTCAGCAGGGCTAGGCAGCAGGCTGTAGCCGAAAAGGACTCCTCTAGGCCAAATACCCTCTCTGCAAGGTCCTGCTGGCCCAGCAGCTATGCACCTTTACCAGATCGGTGTGGCAGGTTGGCCCTGGTCCCCTCAGTTTTCAGAGCAAAAATATGGCCTAAAGGTTTCTAAGTCCCATGTTTCAGGAAACCTTAGAAGGAGTACCCTTTGACACCAGCCATGAATCCAGGACTGTGAGGAGAGCTCTTGGGAATCAAGACTCACTCCAGCAGAGGGCTGTGGCTGGGTCCAGGGCAGGTCCTGTTGGACCTGGTCAGGTGGGCACTTGGAGGAAAAACCTCTAGAAGCTTGGGTCCCTTTAGCTCAAGCAGCTCAGCCAGCTGACCCTTGGAGTCACTTTTGAGATCTTGGCTTCAAGGCAAGCAGGTCCAGTCTTCCTTCAGGATTCAAACAGCAGGGCAGCCTTGCTTCTGATCTTTGTAGGCAAAGGAGTGCTGTGAGAGGGGTATTGTGCATGCCACATTTATGCCCAGTGCCAGCCTGTGGATGGGGGAAACTCCTTGCCACGTCCTAACCAATGGGGTAAACATTCCGTGGGGTGACCCTTTCCACTTTTGCAGCACTTTGTGTGTGGTTTGCTGTAAAGTGTCACAGAGTTCCATTCTCTACCTAAATCTAACATGGCAGAACCCTTCTTCCCATTGTCAGAGCTCCCTGTGCTTAACCAGAGGTGTGGCTATGGTAATGGGCAAACCCTCGTTTTGATCACACCAGACCAGTTCTCCCACTGAGTTTGGAGCAAAGCTGACTAGAAAGATAAAGGGATGCAGGCCTATGTGTGAACTTTATCTGCCAATGATAAGGTAGGAACCTTGTGAAGCTCGGGAAGCGGCCGAGCGCAACCACTAGGCCATCCTGTTCAAGGAAAGAAAACACCTATCAAAATCCAAAGCTTTTTTCCACTTTCTCAGAGCAATCCACATCTCAACACAGGGGAGCTATTCGCCAGCCAAAGTCCCTGAATCATTTCTCTAACTGCTCAAACCAAAATTAAGCATTATATGTTGTTATAATGTAACCCACTGTTTCCCTATGAGAGAGACAGCATTGCTTCAATAAAAAAACTACTTTGGAAAGAGAATTCTGGCAATGTCATCTCTGTTTGTCTCACCACCGACCTAAGAGGGAACAGACACAATTTGGCTTGGCTGGCTCTCAGACATGATATGTTCCCAAAGTTCTCTAAAACCTGTAAGACCTCTACCATATATCAGAATGTGAGAGTGTCCCAGGAAAGAGGTAAATCCGGCAACATCAAGTCTGCCTGTTCTACCACAGATCTCATAGGGAACAGACAAGGTTTAAGATTTTATCCTTTTGAGTTTCAGACCTCAGGTGCCATTGAAGTTCTCTAAAACCTGTAAGACTTGTTATAGGTCATCCCTGCATCACTGGGGTGCAACAGGACATTGTTTGCATAAAGGGAAATCATGTGTATGTACTTCCTAATTCTGATTCCAGACTGTCCACCACTCCAGTGGCTCTATGGCCGTGAAGACTTGGCTTTTCAGTCCCACCTGCCCCCAACCTTCGGTATGGCTTGGCACACACTTCTGCTTAGCACCAGAATACATTCACAGGTGATATTGTGCTTTACAGGCACACACACAATAAGATAACATGGCCAAGGCAAATAAGGGGGGAGAGAGGGAGCAGCCCCAGTGTGTTCCCTTGTGTAATGACCATGACTTCAATCAGTTTTCCCGATCAGTTTCTGAACGTGGGAAATGTATATGTTTCAACGAAGACCATAATACCAAAGAAGACTGAAGATATTTCACTATGGAAAAAGGGTGATTTTCTAACGGTATCTTGTGTTTCATCCATTATGGTAATGTTTATAAGAGTTTGCTGCATAGTTTTATCTTGTATTAATTATTTTACTTGTTTATCTATCTTCAAGGGAGGATATGTGTAGTAGTGTGTACTAACCTGTATTTCTTGGATTAAACAATTTTCAGGGTCTGGTTTCTTTCCATGGTAAATAATTAGTTTCCTGACTAAATTGCTGTGCTTTTTAAAAAATTGTGTTTGGGGTTCCAAGTTCTGACTGGATCAACTGCAGAGGATTCTGCTGACTGCTGAACCGATGCATGGGCACTGTTAATGAAGCACTTTTTTGAAATGTGATATGATATATTCTTATAAAGCCAACAAATGCCCAGGGACCTGTTAGTGCTAGCAACTGTCAAGTAGAATCATAAGCTCAAATGGTCCATTGCTAGTTAGAGAACAACCAGGTTTTTCAAGCCTTTCTAAAGTAAAGTAGATTGGTCTACGGATTCCAGATTTGGAGTAAGGCTTCTTCCATAGTTTGGCAGTGCAGCAAGTAAAACGTCTGCCACCCCAGGAAGAGTGTTTGAATTTAGGAACCCTTGCATTTTTGGCAGAGGTAAAGTGAAGTGTCCTAATGGAAGTGTACCAGTTGAAGCTGCGCTTAAGGTAGTCAGGGCCAGCACCATGAAGGGCGTTATGGGCAATACAAAGAGCCTTAAAGGCAATATGTTTCCTAATCGGTAACCAGTGAAGCTTATGCAGAGCCTGAGATAGTAATTGGAACTTGGGAATGCCTAAAAGCTTGCAAGTTGCTGCAATCTAAAGGGTCTGAAGAATTGTTCAGCAGTCGTTGCTGCTGCATATTCATGTACTGCACGCTGCAATAGTCAATTTTGAAAAGAACAAGTGTCACAATTACAGTCTTCTGAAGTTCTAAAGTAATGCATGGAATATTTTTTTTATAATCCATAAGATTTGAAATGAGGATGTGATGTCTGTGTTAATTTGATCTCCAAAGGTCAGCTTGTCATCAAACATGACACCTAAATTCCTTACTTTCTTAACAGGAGTTGGAAGAGTTCTCATATACTGTGGCGATCAAATAGGGGACCAAAAAGAAATGTCATTACCAAACAGGAGGACCTCAGTCTTCCCAGAAGTAGGTATAAGACAATTGCCCTTCATCCAATCTCCCACTTCCGACATACAGCCATGGAACCGTCATTTAAGATAAAGACAACCATTTGTGTGTTGTCTGCAGATGACACTATGGAAGAACCAAAAGTGCTAATCAAACTGGCCAGTGGTGTGATGTATATATTAAAAAGTGTAGGGCTCAGTGATAAACCTTGAGGTGCCACCCAAGGAGGAGAAGGGACTAGAGACAAACTCATTAAGGGTGACTGATTGTTCTCTGTCAGAGAGAAAGGAGTTTAGAATGGCAAAGGAGTGTCTTTGATCCCAATATTATTGAGGATATCCAGGAGCAATTTACTAATTATTCAGTCACTGGTTCTGGTGAAACGGAGTGCCACACTGTGCCTTGATAACTTTTCTGGGAATTGGTGTCAATCTAATAGTAGCCCTAGGATGTCAAAAAGACGTTCTTCCCAATAGTCCCAGTAGGACAGAACGCAGGTGGCTGAGTGGTAATGACAATTTACATATACATCATTCACTATGCACTTACTCCATTCCTCTTTATAAGGCAAATCAACCAACAACATTGAAACTAGCATTTTATTTCAGACGGGCAGTTGTTGAGGGCCACAGGAACAACACACTTTGGCCAGGATGTGGTATGAGTACAAGCTGTTGTGTCTTTCTGAAGAGTGGAAATCACCATGAAATCGAACTTTATATTAAGGATGTGTTAATATTTATCCGTCTGTTACAACATATCATTTGCTGCTTTTTTATAAGGTATCCTCTATATAACCGTTTTAACAACCATTATAATGTTAATTACGCTTCATCTCACTACTTCTTGTAAAAACTCATAGCTCTGTACTTCCACATATGGAAAGATGGTTCGCACAGAGCGTGTGCCCATGTGAACTATGAGCTGAGTGTTATAATGTGAGCTGTTGATTTATTTCTGAGAATTCTTTTACAGGTTTATCTATGACCCAGTCTGATGTGTTAATAAAAACAGAATCTGAGTTAATTAATTATTAAATTGCTAATCATTCAAACATGGCAACAGCAGAAAGCAATGCTTGTTGCAGCGTTTATCTCTTGCCATTTGTGCAGTAAGCAGAATTAATGCCTTGGTTACCTACCAGTAATCTTCATTACTTCTAGTTCAGGTCTACCTCGTCACAGTCCTTACTCGGTGAGATGACCATCTCCTCCCCAGAATAAGTTGTACCAAGCTAGAATCAACGTAAAAAAATGACACTAAATATGGCTGACTTCCTCTTCCTGCCACCGCTGTATACAGAGGAAGTTGTCAGTACCACATCGTTTTTGCTCATATCTCATCAGGAGCGGTTCTACTATGGGTGAGTAGAGTAATATTTAATATGATGTTATTATGGAGCTTTGCGTAGCTAAATATGGGCGACTTTTACTTACAGCCACTACTATATGAGAGGAAGCTGGCATTACCACATCCTGTAATACCTAGATAGAAACCCAAATAAAAGAAATACTGCAATTAACTTCTGGTTGCCTCTTCCCTTAGGGATGGGGTGGAGGGCAAAACTGGACTGACCTGAACTAAGAGTAATGAAGATTACTGGTAGGTAATTGAGGCATTATATTCTCATCCCGTTTTCCTCATCCCAGTCTGGACAGGTTTAGATAGTACCGAAGCTTAATAGAGGGAAACAGAATTAGACCACAGGCATGAATCCATGCTGCAAAACACCGTTTATTAAGCAACAAACGGAAGCATTTTGGTGAAAAGTATCTAACACCTGCTCACCAAAATTAGTTTAAGCACCCTCTTCCACATATAAATGATAATGAGTCATGAACATGCAAGAGAAAGCTGCTATAAATATGCCCTATATGGAAGCACCTTTTAACATGGTGCAGAACGCAGCCATACCTCTGGATGATCTTCCTTGCACGGGACCTGGCTAAGAAGAGCCGGATTTCTCATATGTCAATATGTTTGTTTTAGCCATCTTCTCAGAGTAGCCAAAGAAGGCTGTAGCCCCTTACCATACAAACCAAAAGTCACAGACAATGATTAAACTTTTCGGAAAGACCCTATCATTGCCACATAAACAGACAGGGCTCTGTGTAAAGTATGCAAGTCTCTTCCTCTTTGGGAGATGAAGAATTGGGAAAATAAACAAGAAAGAACCAGATTCTGAAACATATGAAAGACTGATCTGACCTTAGGAACAAATGAAGTCTTCAGTCTCAAAATCAGTTTGGGACAAACGAAGAAAAGGATTAAAACAGATAGGGACCCAAAGTTCCCCAATCCTCCGACCTAAACAGAGAGCCACCAGAAATAGCACTTTATAAGAAAAATACTTGAGATCAACTGTTTCTAATGGCTTAAATGGAGCTACAAATCTCTCAAAGCTCAGCCATAATAGCATCCATGTTAGAAGAGCCAGTTATCTCCCTAATATGCAACAGGACTGATAATTCTGGCCCTTGAACAAACCGTCCATAGTCATGCCTTAGGAGGCTGAGGAGAAGGCTGGAGAAAACTTGTCTTTATATGTCGCAGCGGGCACCCCGCCACGACCCCTGCTGCGAAGGTTAGGTGGAGGTAGATGGACCAAATGCTTTCCTGTAACTAAAACCTCTTCCTCTGCCAGGAGGTCTAATGGGTGTCAACAACTTCCTATCCTCTGCAGATTTCTTAATCAAGTCTTCTAACTTTTGGCCAAACAGTTTAGATCCCTGAAATGGGAGATGCATAATAAGTATTTTCTGCGCAGCACTCCCCCCCCCCCCCCCCCCCTCCATGATCACATCCAGAGATGCTGATGCCCTGCAATCACCCCCAAGGCATCAAAAGAAGCTTCTGCTAGAAAATGGACCTGCTGTTCCATAATAGATAAAGGCCATCATTATGACATTGGGGGTAAGTCCCGCTTACAGCCATGCCGACTGCCGCCAACATACCGTCGCCGCGGCGGTTTACCACTACCCATATTATTATGACATACACATAGCAATCCGTCACTATACAGAGACACACACAAGTCCGCCAGCCCAAAGGTCAGTGATAAACTGGCAGTACCAAAACCCACACTGTTACGCCAACAGAACTACTCCCACAGCATTATGACCCACGAATCACCACGGCAGACATTCAACCGCGGTAAACCATTGGCGGTACATACTGCTGCGCTAAAAAAACACACACTAACAACACAACACTACATTGGACAATTCAAACTACACACCTGACACATAAACACACCACACTCACACACCCACATCACTATAAAACACACACATTACCTACAACCCTTTACGACTCAAGAAAATTGACAACTGAGAGACACACCAAGATCACCCACAGAACTAGAGCCACAGTACACCATCACCCATACACCATCCATGCACCTTACAGCACACACCCCAACACACCACTCACACTACACCCATGGCACCACAAAGACACCCCAGATTCTCTGAGGAGGAGCTAAGGGTCATGGTGGAGGAAATCATCGGGGTAGAGCCACAGCTATTCGGATCACAGGTGCAGCAGACATCCATTGCCAGGAAGATGGAGCTATGGCGGAGGATCGTGGACAGAAGAAGCCCACAGTGATGACAGCAGCTCTGCATGCCTGGATCAGGATGACCAACCTGGCCCAGCAGGGACCTCGGGACAGTCGGTTACCCAGGCACAGTCCCATATCACCACAGAGCCTTCCCCCTCAGGAAACACCAGCACAGCACCCACCCAGCGGGCCAATACCACTGTCCCCAGGACACGTCAGTCAGCAGTGTGTCCACCACTACAGGGACCCCAGGCAACCCCACAAACACAGGACGATCAGGGACCTGGGGTCAGTGGCAGTGAGCACACGGTTCAGGGGACAGAGGCACAGGACAACAAGGAAGCTGGGAGGACTGCTGTGCGACAGGGGAAGGACATGCCCAGGGAACCAACTCTCCACAAGGCACTCACCAACATCCTGGGAGCATACCACCATTCCCAGGAGACGATGGGCCAGATACTGGACAACTTGCAGGAGACCCAGCGGCTGCAGGAGGGACAGTACCTGGGGATCAGGGAGGACCTGAGGGACATCCACACCACCCTGGTCACCTTTGCAGTGGTGCTGGCACACATGGCCAACACCATGAGGGAGGCAGTGGCACACCAACGGCCCCCTGACACTAGCCAAACTGATGAAGAGCCTTCCACCTCCGCTGATGCTAGTGGACAGGAGGCCCGCCACAGGAACAACAGGCCATCAGCACCCCTCCCCCTGCAGAAGGAGAACCACCACACAAACGGTCCTTGCGATCCAGGCACAAGCCAGAGAACATTGCCAAGACCCCCGCCAGGAAATAAGACTCTCCTGAATGTCACACTTCTGCCCCACTATGTCACCCTGTCCATCTTGAACTACCATTGCTCCACTTCCGATGCCCCCTTGGACAGTGCACCTGTGATACAAATAGCCTGGACCTTTACCCTGGACTCTCTTCCACCACCACCCCAGCCCATAGCAATACCCCATCCACTTATTAACACACAAATAAAATCCCTTGTAAAAAATACAAGTATGGAGTCAGTCAACTGATTAAACTATGTATTTGTTAAACAAGCTGTAAACATTGCAATTCAACTGTACAGTAATGTATACATAGGTATGACCTGTAGTTGGCTGCAGTCAACACACCAGGAGCCAGAGTGGGCACAGATATCTGTAAATAGACATGCCAAAGGGTACAGTAAGTGGCCATAGTAGTGGGAATATCAGCCTGCCAGTGGCAATATCCAATACAAAACTGTCAACGGAAGCTGAAGTTACAGTGTCTTACCTGTGTGTCACTGGAAGTACTGTCATATGATTGCTGTTCTATTGCCCACATCCTCATCCTCTGCCTCCTCTTTGTCACTGTCCACAGGGTTTCTTTGTCACTGTCCACAGGGTCCACCGCTGCCACACGCCCATCTCCAGCCTTATCCTCCTGCAGAAAAGGCGCCTGGCGACGGAAGGCAAGGTTGTGCAACATGCCACGATGAACTGACACACCTTCTTGGGTGAGTAGCACAGGGAACCACCTGTTAGATGGAGGCACTGAAACCTGGCCTTCAGGAGGCCGAATGTCCTCCCTATAATTCTTCTTGTTCGCCATGTGCCACATTCCTCTGCCCTTGGCCTGGGTTTCCTCACTGGGGTCAGTAGTCATGAGAGGTTCGGGGTAATCAGAGTCACCTGCAAAATCGAGGGATACCTATTAGCCAAACACTAATCCTTAGGGCCAACCCCATACCCATACACCAACATATACTGGGTAGGAACCATGGGCTCACCTATTAGCCACACCCGGTGCCTCTAGAGTTGCGCTATCACATATGGGATGCTGCTATTCCTCAGGATAAAGGTATCATGCACAGAGCCAGGATACTTTGCATTGACATGGGAGATGTACTGGTCCGCCAGGCACACTATCTGAACATTCATCGAATGAAAGCTCTTTCGATTTCTGAACACCTGTTCATTTCTCCAGGGGGGGAACAAAGGCAATATGTGTACCATAAGTTGCCCCAATAATTGTTGGGGATATGTCCCACTGCATAGAAGTCAGCTTTCACTGTGGCCAAATCCTCCACCTTGGGGAAAACAATGCAGCTGCACATGTTTCGTCAGGGCAGACAACACTTTGGTCAGCACTATAGAAAACATTGGCTGTGACATTCCTGCTGCCAAGCCCACTCTCACTTAAAAAGAACCAGTTGCCAAGAAATGGAGCACAGATAGCACCTGCAGAAGAGGGGAATCCCAGTGGGGTGACGGATAGCAGATATCAGGTCTGGCTCCAGTTGGGCACACAGCTCTTGGATTGTGGCCCTGTGAAGTCTGTAGGTGAGGATAATGTGCCTGTCCTCCATTGTTGCCAAGTCCACCAGGGGCCTGTACCCGGGGGGGGGGGAGGGTGTCTCCATCTCCTATGTATCTGCAGCAGTTGCAATCTAGGGGGCAAAACTATGAGCATCTTGTCAGTATTCCACATTTCCAAAATGTACACTGCATTGCATGTTGTGAATGAAACAGTATGTTGTTGGATAGATCCAAATGGTACCTATGTGTACTGTGACGCAGTTAGGTGCCATGGCCTGCCCCCCCTCCCCCTGAAATGGCGTCCGCCTATCCTGTGTGGATGGACATGAGGTAATGCCGCTGACTTTGTGCCCCGTTGCGGGAGGCGGTCGAGTACTGCTGTGCAACTCCTCATTGGTTGTCTATGGGCCCTATGGGTTACAGATGGCCAATGGTGATGTACGCCGGCGATGACAGTACGCACCACCGCAGACGTGACCACCATTTTCTATCTGTTCACTCACTTTCTACCTGACCTTCAGCAGGAGAGGACCTACACTGCAAGTGTTGCTGTGACCTGTGTCTGGAACCGACCATGGCTCGTGTCACTGGGGAAAGGGCCCCTGCCTTCACCGCTGCAGAGTTGGAGAGACTGGTGGATGGGGTCCTACCCCAGTACTGAATGCTGTATGGGCCTCCAGACCAACAGGTGAGTACACTGTGAGCACGATGCATGGGGTATGAATGCATGGAGTGCTGTGTGTGAGGGCCTCGTGTAAGCGGGGGGGGGGATGGAAGGGTCCTGGGCAGCATGCTCCATGTATGGTGGGCAATGTCTGTGTGTAAGGAGATGTGAGGGATATGGTGGGCCATGAGTGTAAGAAGCCGGACGGTATGGCTGATACCTTTTTTTCTATGTTTATTTCTCTGCAGGTCAGCGCCTACCAGAAAAATTGGATATGGCGTGCCATCGCCAAGGATGTGCGGACTCTGGGGGTCTACGGCAGGCGGAGCACCCACTGTCGCAAACGGTGGGAGGACCTGAGACGCTGGGCAAGGAAGAAGGTGCAGGCCCAGCTGGGGATGGCCTACCTACGAGGAAGGGGTGCCTGTCGAACCCTGACCTCCCTGATGGCCCGCATACTGGCAGTGGCCTATCTGGAGCTGGATGGGCACTTGAGGGCATCACAGCAGCCACAAGGGAGTGAGTACAGTTTTGCATTATATTACTTGTGCGTGGTGGAGTGGTCTTCGGGCGGGGAATGTGGGACTGTGGGTGCCCCTAGGCCAGGGCGGACATTGCAGGGTATCCTCTGTCTCTTCCCCCCCCCTTTTTGTTTTGTCATCCTGTCCTTATGTGCATTAGCATCATCTGGCGGAGGAGCAGAGGCACCAGCAACGGAGGGAGCTGCATCCCACAGGGCCCCGGAGGCGGAAACCACCGACGGTGAGGGCACCAGTGGGACAGAGGGCGAGGGGAGCACCACGGCGGAGACAGGAGGGGACAGTTCGGACAGTGATACCTCCTCCGATGGAAGCTCCCGGGTGGTGGCGGACACCTCTGTGCCCACCCCAACTACAGGTACAGCCGCCACCCCCGTACCAACACCGCCCTCCCAGAAGCCCCTCAGCGGGTTTCCCGTGCCCGCTCACCCAGAAGGGTAGGCATCTCCTTCGCCCCAGGCACCTCAGGCCCTGCCCCAGTTAGCCCTGCTGCCCTGGCCTCCTGCTATCTATCTCTGTTTGGCAGTCAACCATAGTGAATGCCACCCAGGGGCTGGCAGGTCATTTGCAACAAACAAGTGCATTCCTGGAGGGCATTCACTCTGGCATGGCGGCCCAACAGAGATCAATCCAGGCTCTGGTCTCCTCCCTGATGGCGGCCATTGTCCCTGCTTCTAGCCTCCCCCCTCTAACTTCCTCTACCCAGTCCCATTCCCCTGAACCCCAACCTATCCCAAACACACATTCAGACCAGCATGCACCCAAGACAACACACAGGAGTGGCTCAGGTAAACACATGCACCCCACATCATCCCACAGGCACTCACACAAACACCATCCAGATGCAGACATATCAGCATCCCCTGCCTCCACAGTGTCCCCCTCCTCCTCGTCCACCTCCCTCCCAGTATCGCCTCCACTCACACCTGCATACACTCCATCCTCATCCACTACCCCAATCACCAGCACACCTATCTGAGCACACCCCTCACTGGCAGTCACCACCCCCACATCCGTGCACACATCCCCTGTGTCCTCTCCCACTGTGTCCCCTCCTTCCAAAGTACACAAACGCAAGCACTCAGACCCCCTTCAACCATCCACCTCACAACAGCATCCAGCCCATGCACCTGCACCCAAACACAGCAGACACCTCCAACAACCACTCCCTCTTCCTCACTCCCAAACCTTCACCCTTTTCCTGCCCCAGTGCCCCTACGAAGCTTTTCCTCTCCTCCGTTGACCTCTTCTCTACCCCTCCACCCGCTGTCCTTCACGTCAGGCCAGGGTGGTCAGAACCCAGCTAGCACCTCAGCCACCCAGTCCACGGCAACAGTAGTGTCGGCAGCTACTGCAGATGTGAGAGGCTCCAGGGAACCACCGATCAGCACTGGCAATGTGCCTGCACCAGCTGCCCAGGGGAAGGGCAAGGATGCACAACCAGCTGCCAAGGGGTAGGGCAAGGAGGCACCAACAGCTGCCAAGGGGAAGGGCAAGGAGGCACCACCAGCTGCCAAGGCAAAGGGCAAAGGGCCTGCACCTGCAGGCAAGAAGGACAGGAGGCCTGGTGCTGGGACTGATTCTGAGCCCCCACCACCAACCATGGCGGTTCAGCCATCCGAGGCTGCAGGGGTAGGGCTGGAGCCTCACCCCACCACTGGCATCCCTGCCACCAGCACCGCCACCAGCAGCAGCCCCAGTGGGCAGCTGTCCGAGGCTGCAGGGGAAGGGCTGGAGCCTCCCCCCACTACTGGCATCCCCGCCACCAGCAGCAGCAGCCTCAGTGAGCAGCCGTCCGAGGCTGCAGGGGAAGGTCTGGAGCCTCCCCCCACCACCGACATCCCCGACACCAGCACGGCCACCAGCAGCAGCAGCCCCAGTGGGTAGCCGTCCGAGGCTGCAGGGGAAGGGCTGGGCCTCTCCCCACCACTGGCATCCCCGATACCAGAACTGCCACCAGCAGCAGCAGCCCCAGTGGGCAGCCGTCCGTGGCCGCAGGGGAAGGGCTCGGCCTCCCCCCACCACTGGCATCCCCGACACCAGCACCGTCACTGCCACCACTGAGCAGCCGTCGCCGCCGGCGGGCAGTGTATAGTCCTGCCTCCATGAACTCTGTGTCCTGACCCCTGTAAATCCTGTGGGTCTCACACCCAGGTGAGAGACTGTGACCTTGCACTCCCCAAGATCTGGATCAAAGGACACAAAGCCCACTCCAGAACCAGTGGAAGAAGGCTTCCAATCACCCCCTTCTTGCCAGGATGAAGCACAGTGGCCACAAAGCCCCCTCCAGAACCAGTGGAAGAAGGCATCCACTCACCCCCTCCTTGCCAGGATGTAGCACACTGGGCACAAAGCCCCCTCCAGAATCAGTAGAAGAAGGCATCCACTCACCCCCTCCTTGCCAGGATATAGCACACTGGGCACAAGGCCCCCTCCAAAACCAGTGGGCAAACCACCCACTTGAGAGACTGTGGCTTTGCACTCCCCAGGACCAAGCAGTGGGCAAACCACCCACTTGAGAGACTGTGGCTTTGCACTCCCCAGGACCAAGCAGTGGGCAGACCACCCACTAGAGAGACTGTGGCTTTGCACTCCCCAGGACCAAGCAGTGGGCAGACCACCCACTTGAGAGACTGTGGCTTTGCACTTCCCAGGACAGTGTGATGGGCATGTAGCCCCCTCCAGGATCAGTGGTTACATCTTCCGGCTGAGGTACCCCCCGTTCCCTGTCCCCCTGAGGTGCCTGTGTATTTTCGACCTGATGCCCCTGCAGTGTTAGCTCCGTGTTGATGCAGGAGTCAAGTGGGGCCTTGGCCTATGTGATGTGGCCCTGTGGCCCATGGACATTGTGGACCGGGTAGTGTCCCTCCATTTGAATATATGTATATACTGTTTTGATTTTGAAGGACGTATTTCTACTATTTCTCTTATTACACTCACTTTAATCAATTCCTTTTGTTCGTGCATTATTCCTGAGGAGTACGGGGTGGATATGTAATGTTACAGCATCTAGTTGTGTGTATGGTGTTGGGGTGGGGGTGTTGCCTGTTGCGTGTGTGTGTCACTCTCTTTTTCCTCCCCCCTCCCTTGTGGGTTAGACGGCAGTACTCACCTCGGTCGTCTTCGCCGGCGTTGGTATTCATGGTGAAGAAGGAGGTAGACCAGCATGGGGAACACCTGCAACTCGGGCTCCATGGCGGCGTTGTTGTTCCCTGAGTCTCCATTGACTCGTTTCCCTTCTGTGCAGTGTTTCTGCCGTGCTTTTGACGTTGTTGGTACCACCCCGGAAAAGGTGGCGGAAAGGTGTCATATTACTGTGGGTGGTACATTGTCTTCCGCCTGGCTGTTGGTGGTTACCGCTGTGGTGCTTGTTGTTACCACCCTGGCGGTCGGAGTGTTAAAGTAGCTGTCTGTGTGAGCGGTTTCCGACGTGGTCATAATTCCATTTTTGTTTACCGCTGGCCTGTTGGCGGTGTTACCACTGCTTTATCACCTACCACCAGGGTTGTAATGAGGGCCAAAAGTTCAGAAAATACATTTCCCAACTGAATCTGTTTGGCTAATGCCTAAAAGTCCTTCAAAAGAGACTGAACCACATACGTTGTGTAAGTGCTGGTTCTGATACCAATGTTTGCTGCCATATAGGACCAGTTCATGGACGCTTCTACTTTTTTATCCACAGGGTGCACCGGAAAAGCACCCTCCAAAATCAGCATACCCCGCCAGGAAAGCTCAGCCATAATAGTATCCATGCTCACCAATGGGTGAAATTATTCAGCAAAACTTTCAATAGGAGAACGTCTAGTCATAAATCTAGGGAAGGTTGTTTCTCCACAACCTCCCACTCATGAAGTAACACCTTCCTTACTGATGCCTGGAACGAAAGGGAGTCAGGTTCCCTTCTATGATATTGGCTGAAAAAATCATCCTCCTCGAGAATCTTCGAAGCAGCAGGAAGAGCCAGTTTCTCCCTAATATGCAATAGGATTGATAATTCTGGTCCTTGAACAAACCCTCCTTGGTTTCCCCATCTGCCTTCCTATCATCCAAATCATCAGCAGGGACTGGCTTGAGAACCTTCTCAAGGTTGAGGTGGGGAGCGTCTTCCACTGCCACCTGGATAGACTCAAGCATAATAGTCTCTGATGTCGGAGACTGAACCTCCTCTGGTTTCTTCTCGCAGTGCCTCCATTTTTCCTTTGCCTTTCCAGACTGCTGAACTCGCCAGGTATCAGAAACAAAATGTAAAAGGGACTAACAGCCTTAAATGATACCTGTCATTTGTTCTTCCTGCATTTAGGGATGGCGGGCAATTCTCAATCTTGCGAGACTATCACCTCAATTAAAGGAGGGAAAAGTATCTTGTTTTCCTTTTGTCTTTTTTTAACTTTTAATTAAATGAGCGCACCCCCCAACCGCTAAAGCAGGCTGATGGGACGAAATGAGAGCGAATTAAACATTAATTAAAAAACGCCTCCAGATGCTAGCACAGGCTGAAATTGTGTGATCGCTCAAGCCGTCAGTGGTGATATAATCTCAACGCAACTTGGTTGCTAGAGCACGTTAAACAAGAACTTGCTCTGCAAAGTTTCATAATAATGTCATAATGAAATAATACTCTACTCACTTACAGTAGAACCACACCGGAAGAGATATGAGCAAAAAAGACGTAGTAATGCCGACTTCCTCTGTTTATAGCGGTTTCAGAAAGGGGAATTCGGCCATATTTGTTTAACATTGATTCTAGCTTGGTAGAACCATTTCTGGGAAGGAGATATTCATCTCTATCAGTAGGACTGGGACAAGGAAGACGGACAAGATGGTAATGCGTTCTTTTTGCGTGTGGACATTTTTATAGTGTTGAGACCAATGAGACAAAATTATCGGTATTCACTTAAAAGTAGAAAAGCCGTGTGAATTTGAGACACATTTTGTGTGTCTTTTTTAAAAATATATCTTTATTAACTTTTCACTGTGTTACATTTGCAATACCATTGGTAACATCAACAGATTTCCATTAAATGCACATTATTAATCTTTAATGTTACAACGGATTCCCGCATTCTCTAGGGCTCCCACCACATTTTCTTTTATCTTAGGAATGATTGGTGACTTTAAGGTTGCAGTGTGCCTAGCTCATTTCAGTGACTTAGATATTCATTCTTGTCATATGTGTGTCTGGAGCCCGGATTACCCGTATGTCTACATAAGTCTTAACTAATATTACCTATTATTTTTACGTGATGGCGCTATCGCGAACAGGCGATCTTTACTGCCGGGGTGGGTTTTATTTTTTGTTTGTTCTTCTTTTTTTTTTTTTTTTTCCTCTCACTCCATTGAGGCCGGGCCAGTACCTTCCTCTGACCATCATCTCTATTTCCTCCGTTAAGTATAGATGTGCTTTGGGGATGAGACTATCTATGTCCTATCTCGTGGGGTTCTATCTTCCTGTCTCCTCCGCTGTCCATCCCGTGTGGTCTCCGTCCCCCCTCCCTGGCCCTTCCCCACTTATATTCCTTCCAACCCGCCCGCTGCCCCGTGCCCCATACCACTAATCACTCTGGCCCTTCTTCTACCACTTCCTCTTCCCTAGTCAGGTTGTCCCATCCCAATAGTATTTCTTCCCATGCCGGGGCGATGGGAATGTGGCGCATACCCCTTGCCTACTCGCTTCTCAACACTTGTAGTTCTGCTCGAGCCCACTTCGACACATCCCGTCTCCACTCACCCGTTGAGGGGCACCTGGGGGACTTCCAGCCCATCGTAATCCGTCTCCTATAGAGAAACAGTGCTAGATCTAGAAAGCGCCCCCCACTCTCCCTAGAGGGATACCCGCTCTCAAACCCAGTAAGCATGTAGCTGGGGACAGGGCAAGCTCCACCTCCAGCACTCGCGCCAGGTCGGCCAGCGCCGCAACCCAGCCCCTCTGGAGCTCTGGGCAGTTCCACACCATGTGGTCGAAGTCTGCGCTTACATCCCCGCACCTATGGCATGTCTTTGGAGTTCCCCCGTAAATTTGTGTCAATCTGTGTGGGGTGAGGTATGTTCTATGGATATAATTGTACTGTATATACCTCAGCTGAGTGTTTCGGGATACCGTCCGGGGATATGCTAGTGCCCTGCCCCACTCCGCATCTGTTAATTCCCTGCTCACTGTCCTTTCCCACTTCTCTCTCTGAGGCTGCAGTGCATCCAGTGATTCCTCGTTTTGGGTCCTATAGATTTTAGCAATTAAGTGAGAGTCCCCACCAAACGTTAATAGTAAGTGTAGTACTCTGTGGGTGAGAGGTTCTGCATTAATCGTTCCCCAGTGTTCTCTATGGGAGTGTGTTAATTTCCTGTACTCGGGACCCCCATTTCTGTTAGTTCCGATAAGGACCTCCGCACCCCCTCCCGGAACAGCACCCCAACTGTCTCCACACCTGCTTTCTTCCAGGGTCCCAGCCCCATGCCCACCAGGCTCCTCTCATCTGTTTGCTCCCTTAGCACCGAGAGCGGTAGCGCCGGGGAGTATGGCTATCCTACCCCTACTCTTCTCGTGCTTTTCTTCCAGCATGCTGCGGCTACTCTCGTCATCAGACTGTCTGCCTGCTTGGTCCTTTTCATATTTATCATACGTGCCAAGATTTGTTCCATTCCAATCTCTCCCTGAGCGGTGTCTATCCAGTTGTCCCCTTCCTCCCAGCCACCCAGCAATCCATTGCAGTTGTGATGCTAAATAATAAAACTCAATGTCTGGGACTCCCAGGCCCCCCAGGTGTGTCGGCCTACAGAGAGTCGAAAGTGCTGTGCGTCTGCGGCCTTCATCCCATATAAGTTTCCTGATCAGTGTATTAAGTTCGCGGAACCACGCCGAAGGGACCAGCAGCGGCAGGTTGGCGAAGTAATAAAGTAAACGGGGCAGAACTATCATTTTGGACAATGCAACTCTGGCCATGGTTAACCTCAAGGAGCGCCAGAACTTCACTGAGGCGTGTAGGGAGCGAAGTGCCCTACCAAGATTGCCTTCACGAAGGTCCCCCACCTCATGGAGCACCTGTCTAAAGGATAGTGAATTTTACACATTTTCGCGGTTAGCTGGTCGCTATGATATACACACTTGATACCAACTTTCTGCTGTATTTTTAAGACATATCAGAAAAAGATATGATTGGCTGGGAGATGACACAGACATGCCTTCTGAATATTTTCCATTTTAGTGCTTTGTGCCATAGTCGTTCAGTCATTAAATTTCAGAAGGTTTGATTGTACTGTAATTATTAATGCTTTTCTGCTGGCCTGCCCATTCGTTATGTTAAAAGGCAAAGCTGTTGTATATTTGCAGGTAAAAGCCATGAACATGGCACATCAGCGTGAATCTGCGAACAGAGTATTGAGCAACGGGGTTCCCCAAAATAAAAGCACCTTCCTGGTGGCAGAAGGTCACGGACAGCACATTCTAAATGTCCTCCAGAGCTTTAGAGACCAGAATATGTTCTTTGACTTCAACATTTTTGTGAAAGATGAAGTCTTCCCATGTCATCGATGTGTCATAGCAGCATGCAGCGATTTTTTCAGGTAAACTCTCAAGCTTGCTCGTATTACATACTCTGTAATGTAAGTTTTTTTTACATCCAAAAATGATAGTTTCGAAAACTCACACTCTGGTAATATTGCTCTGTTTTTCTTCTTCACATCTTTTTATGCGTAAAAGGTTCGTTGTTATACAAAACACTGGGTTCTTATGAATAGTTCTTCCCACAGATTCCTCTCCTCACAGGTGAAAGACTGGATCCGTATATTTCTTCCCCTCAGCAGTAGCTCTATAGAGCTGTCAAGTGACATCACTTAACTACAGCCAGGGCTGTGTGGTGTCCAAATAAGCTATTGCCAGTGAAGGCACTTGCCAAATTTTGATGATGTTCCTGGCTGCCCTACTAACTGCTTTCAATATAATGAATACTAGAAATAGTTGGGTGGCTGAAGAAAAGGTCAGAGCTTCCTTAGAGGACCAGCCTCTTGCTGAGCCTCTCCCAAGAACTGCGATGTTTATGCACATGGAAGAAGTTCTTCAGCTTGGATTGAAATACCTAGGACATGCTTAACTGGATTTTAGGTGACCAAAGGAAGAGGATTCAGAGGCTGTGACAACCTCCTCTTCCCTTATTTCATAGGTGCTGGACTCTACTAAAACCTCCAAAAAGCTAGTGGACTTGATACATCCACAGAAGGAGACATCCTATTTACTTCAAAGATGTCTGTTCATTCACATCAGTGATGCAAGAGGCAGTAAAGGAGCCTGAGATTCCCTTATAGACTGTGGAGTCTAAGCTCAGCATTCTGACTTTGTAGAACCAGAACCCCTTTTCACTGTTCAGGGAAATGAAGCTGGAATGGGTACAGGGAAATAATATTTTTGGGGGGCAGCAGATCACAGACAAATAACTCATTGTCCTGGGCCCACACCATCCAATTGTACGTTTTTATTGATGTATCTGTCTCTGGAGAACTTGGTGGTTCTAGTGTGCTAACGCGTCCCAATCTTGATAATTTACTCACTCTGGGACTCGTTTCAGGCCGATTAATCTTTTGACCCTGATTAAAGTCTCCTTAAGACGAGATAGCTAATCAACATGTCAATCAATAATCAATAACCTCATCAATAATCACAGTAGCAAATCAATTAAAGCAATCAGTAACGTCAATAAGCTTTGAGACACACCATGACCTTTCAGTCATGAATAACCACACAGAGTTTAGTACGATTTATGTTATTTATTCCCTATTGATTACACTCTACGAGCAAGTTTATTAGTCTCAAAACCAAGAAGCTCATCAACATTGTCATAATATGGCAACTCGAATAAGATTTCATCAAAGCGAAGATCATGAATAATAGAACATAGAACAACATCAACATGGGTTAACTTTAGCAGAGTATCATTAGTGCATTATTCAACAAAGCATAAATTCGGTCATTTGTCTATTTGCGTCCGTTCAGTGCACCCCTTAACTAACCTCGAATTAGCATCAGCATGTTGGGCTTCATGCAAAACAATTTAGCAACATCAATTTAGAAAACATCTATCTATGGTCTCTGTCAAAAGAAGCAGTTGGTACCTAGAAAGAAAAGGCAAATAGACAATTACAATTTCATCATCATATAGTTACCCTCCATAATGGGTCAGCATACAGAGTCAGTCTTCGTCCTCAGGACATCAGTTAATTCACCATCAGCCAGAAAACACAGAAAAGTTCAGCAAGACAGGGTAAGCGGGGACATTTCCCTCATAAGAAGGAGAAGTATAGAACGGGCAAGGTATGGGTGAGGATGGTTTGCAAAGTTCAAACAGCAAAGTCTTTAGGGAGAGTGACAAAGTGGCTGGGTAATAGCAAGAATGGCTCACAATGGCATCTCCTTGGCTCCTCGTGTCAAAGGATTTTATCCCTTTTCTGTTGTACAGTCCCCTAATTTCCAATTGGGCAGGTTTGGCGCACCACTATATCTATCCAATAGTTCACTGATCGTCCCATCAAAATTGTCACCTCATAACAGTTCTCACGCAGTTTATTGGCTCCTGTGATTGACGTCTCCAACGGGTAGAATTTCTGGTATGATTTCATATTCTCGTGGTCCTCTCACATCCCCAGTCAGTAGTTCCATTGTCTATACCGGTTTAGGCGACCTTGTACCTGTGGCAAGTTTACACTGTTGCATTCAGCAAGAATCTTTCCTTGAGCAAGTCGAGTCTCATGAGAACGGATCTACTACAGTTACATTAATCTTCTAGCTTCTGGAAAAATACGATTACATGTCATTCAGCAAGTCAGCACACTGCACTTTTGAAAAAACACATTTAATATGCAGCCGGGCAGCTAGGCCCCGACTCATGCTAACTACGGCCTAGTGATTAATTAGCAAAACCTTAACATATAATTCTTAATACTCAATGCAAAATTATACAGTAGTACATCAATAATTTATCATTAGTCAATTTCATTAGTCACTGTATATATTGACGGCCACTCCCGGTGGGTACATTTCAAACACACGTTTAGTAAAACACAGCAATATTTTTCTATGCAGCATTAATATGCATTAACTCTCAAACATTTTTATGTTAATTTTGATTATAAGAGCTACGCTCCCACAAGCGTCATCTGTAAAGCTAAACCCCAGTTCTTTTCCCACTGTGTCTCCAGGCCTTGAGTTCAAATGCTTTTACTTAGTAGGCCAAAATGCTATTATTTTAGGCAGCTTAGCCCTGTATACTGCCAAACAAACCATTTGCCTTCTGGGATGGCATGCACAGGCTGTGTTGAAATTGGCAAGGATGGATTCAACTGAAACCGTGGCCCAATTCATTACTTTGGTGGTCCTCGTCCACTGGCATGCTTAGAGGCATTCCACAGGCTTTACAGGAGATGCCTAGGCTATCTTTATAGACATGCCTTTGAGGGTAAGAGGCTGTTTGATGAAAAAGCTGATTCCTCCCTGTAACAGCTCAAAAAAGCCACACTATAGTGTGCTTTTTGGGCCTAGCTTCCCTCACCAAATAGTTCCACCAACAACACTGTAGCTTTCAGAGTTTTTCCAGGGGCCAACCCTCCTGGCACTGCCAATCTTCTCAGACAGTTCAGACCCTACAGTAGTTTTATCTATCCTTTCATGGGAGAGGTGGACCTAAACAACTTCAAGAGCAGCAGCTCCAGGCTCATTTTTTCTCTGCTGGGTCAGCAGCTTCAACATCACTTTGATTTGTCCTCCTTTCACACTGCACCTCTAGTGGGGGTCTCTATATTTGAGACCAACGGGGAGACCATCAAAATCGATCGCTTTATTTTCCAGCTGTCTCAAGTGCTATGCCTTTCACTTTCTTTTTGCTCCCCAAACCATCAGTAAGGAAGTGCTTTCCAGCATGTGCCTCGATCTTGAAAGCAGAAGTTTTCACTGTGTTTCACAAAGGCACTATAGAAATAGTGCGATTGGAGGAGAGGGACACAGGATTTTGCTCCCTTTACGTCTTCATTCCCAAGAAAGATGTGGGGTCAGGTTCATTCTCGACCGAGACAATTGAACTGAATGTTCTCAGGGCAAGTTCAAAATGCTGTCCCTGGGTCAGGTCCTCCTGGCTCTGAATGCACTTGATTGGATGGTGTCCCTGGATCTCCAGGATGCCTACTTTCATCTACCAATTCTGCATTGTTAGACCTGACAGCCTTAGGGTGGCCACCCCTAACTTTTTGCCTGTCTCCCTCCATCTTTTTGACACTGTTTTTGCTCGCTTTAGGACTGCACATTTTACCACTGCTAATTGCTCTCTCCCTAAAACATGTTAAAGTTGGTTCACACCTAATTGGCATATTTGATCTACTTGTAAGTTCGTAGTAAAGTGCACTACATGTGCCCAGGGCCTTTAGATTGAATGCTACTAGTGGGCATGCAGAATGGGTTGTGCCAACCACATAAGTAGCCCCCTAACCATGTCTCAGGCCTGCCATTGCAAGGCCTGTGTGCGCAGTTTCACTGCCACTTTGACTTTGCATTTAAAAGTACTTGCCAAGCCTTAAACTCCCCTTTTTCTACATTTAAGTCGCCCCTTAGGTAGGCCATAGGTAACCCATAGGGCAGGGTGCTGTGTAGGTAAAAGGCAGGACATATACATGCAAGTTTTACATTTGTTTTCCACTGCTGTGAGGCCTGCTCCTTTTATAGGCTAATAGTAGGGCTACCCTCATATACTGTTTGAATGGTAAATTCTGATTAGAAAGAAGTAGATAGGTCATATTTAGTATGGCCAGAATGGTAATACAAAATCCTGCTGACAGTTGAGGTTGGATTTTATATTACTATTTTAGAAATGCCACTTCTAGAAAGTGAGCATTTCTCTGCACTTAAACTCCTTCTGTGCCTTACAACCTGTCTGCAATCCACGATCTGGGCTGGGCTGGTTGACAGCTCCCTTGTGCATTTCACCCAGACAACCACAAACACAGGATGCTCAGTGACACTTGCACACACCTGCATACTGAATGGGTCTTCCTGGGCTAGAAAGGTGGAGGACCTGACACATTTCAAAAGAAAGTGTATGTGGCTGTGTTTTTGTGTCTTTAAACTGATTTTGGCCTGCCTTATAAATTCCAGGTCCTTACAAAAACATGCTCTTGTTTCTTAGTTTTCCTTACCGAAGCCTGCTAGGCTCGCTGAATCATTGGTGCCAGATATTGCTTGTGCTATTCCAAGTGGTTATTCACCTTCCCTAGCATAATAGCCAAACTCGAGGGCCCACAAGAGGTGGAAAGTATGATCTTCTCCATCAAACATTATGCCTAATTGATCCTTTTCAGGGACCCTGATATACTGACCACCGAATACTTTTGCAGAAGTAGTAACTAACGTTTTAGCATCCATCTAGATCAACTATACTAACTTCACTGTGCTGGGAGATTGTGGTGTTTCTATGAAAGACCCCCTCAATTTGAATGAATTAATGAAATTAGGTTTATAAAGTGCAGATGCTGCTTCAGAAGAAGCATCCTGGTGCTAAAATACAACGAGGAAAGATAGAGGTTCTAAGGTTCATGCAACAAGAAAAGTTTATGGTCTATTTAACAATGCCTTGTCTGACTTAAATCTTATACAAGTGACTTAAATCTTATTCAGGTGGTTTCAGGCTCACCCTTAAGCTTGACCACACACTGGATCTAACATTTACAAATTATTCCACGCTCAAAGTAGGCCCCCGAAATTTCAGATTTGGTCTAACAAGAACCTAATGCCTTTTTTCTTTTCATGCGAGAGCGAACAATAGACGATTGATAACTCAGTCAGATTATCCCGAATTTGGCACAAAATATCAGAGACCAACCTTCCAGATTTACTTTTGGCTTCTGTGCCCCCTTTCGAAGGCAGTATGGAGGCGGATGTCGCCTCTGTTAATAGACTGGAAATTTACCATTAAATTGGAAGACAGCCCAAGTACTATCACTCTTAAAGAAAGCTGTAGAGTCTTGAATGATTTAGAACGGAACCTTTGTGGTTTCCCAAGGACTCTGTAGTAGTGTGCGACATAATCGCTGGAATGGAATGTATGAGAGTTTACTTCAGAGTGTTGGAAGTTCACAGGTATACGTTGAGGAATAAAGACATGTGATTAACAGCTCTGTGTGTAACCTAGTCATTCAGCTGGTACCAGGCTGGGGAAGATGCTACAACTGGTGATAAGATAGGGGATAAGTAACTCAAAGAACTAAGTGCTCTTCTGGAGAGTTTGCCGTGGTCCAAGCAAACTACTTGTATGTGCCTTGTGTGCCTTCGTCAGAGCGCTGAGTTGACGGTTGGTGTATGTGGAGTCAAAGCTCAACTCCAGCTGGTGTGAAGCGTATGAATGAAAAAAGAGCTTCATGGAAAAGTCTACGTATCGTTGATCACGAAACTATGAACAAGATCCTACAAAAATGTACTGTGCTGCCACGCAAAATAAAGTTATACAATATAAAGAGATTTACCTCAAAGGCGGATTCAACCAGGTGTACAAAGTACAGTTGAAGACAATTATTAAATATCAAACAGGGCTAAAGGTGGATCAAGCAGGTGTAAAACAACAAAAACTGAAGTATACAAAGAATAAAGTAAAGGCCTTACCAAGCCCTCTAAAGAGATTTGCTGCATCACAGCCGACGCGCGGCCCAAGAAGAAGCATCTGGGCTGTGCTAAAGGAGCGGTACATATTTATAGTGGCCAGAAACTCAGCAGAAGGCTGTTCTGCCGATGGAGCCCATCAAGGATGACCCTGAGGCCTGCCCATCGCAGAGACGGGGCATGAATGGAACAGAGTCTGACTTTGATTCAGAGAGCGCTACTCTCCGTGTCATTAAGTTCCACACCAGTTTACAATGCTGCTGCGTTCCTCAAACCGCCCCCACCATTCAATGCTGCCAAAATAAAATATTGGTGATAGATGGACTGCATGGATAGAGACATTTGAAAATGTCATTGATGCACTTGAAGAGACTGCTAACAGGAAGATGATGAAATATCTATAAAAATCTTGCTGGTGATGGTGTGAAAGAAGTAATAAAGCAAATGCAGATAACTGACGAAGAAGTCACAGATTGTCAGATTAAGAACGCATTGAATCTCAAATTCAATCCAGTACCAAACATCTATTATGAATTATACGTTTTCAGTCAAGAACGTCAACGAGTTGTCGAAACAATTGATACATTTGTGGAAAGGCTTGATACATTCAATAAACACTGTAAGTTAAATGAATTTAACGATGAAGAAACCATGAGCCTTAGTGTGATCAATTAAAGCTTGTCTGATTCATTAGGATGACAGATGCTGAGAGAAACTCTTTCTGGAGTGTTGATGGCTGCCAGAGCAGAGGAACGTGCTTAGAGACAAGCTTCTGTCATCGAGGCCCGAAGTGCCCAGAGCGAGTTGGTCACAAGTGTAAAAAATATTTCAAAACAAAAGACTGAAGGACACAAAGTGATGTCTACATGCAAAAAGAATTTGGTTGTCATTATGACATTGGCGGTCAGGTGACCACCACATCAGCGATGTCAGTAGTACCCCTGCCAGGCTGGCAGTAACAACTGCCAAATTATGACCATGGCGGTGATCCCTCCCATAGACAGCCAATGTACCACCCCAACCACCAGTGTGGTACGACCACTGAACACGGCGATAGCAATCTCCAGGCAGGCCGAAAACAAATATCTGCCCACCATATTAGGACATAGCAGATCGCCAGGATTTCCGGGCCGGTAGCAACGTCACCAAAAGCCTGGAAGAAACAGATCATATAAAAGGAGACACTCCCATCCAGGGACACAGAGAAGTCTGTGGCCGCCATGGAGCCAGAACTGGAAGGCTTCCCGATGCTGTACCATACCATGGCCGTCCAGGAGCGCCAACGAAGATGACGATGGTGAGTACAGCCGCCTAGCACACAAGGGAGGGAGGGAGGGGAGAGTGACACACATGCATAACACACATCATACACCCAGAACTATCTGCAGAGTAAATTGACTATAACAGAACCCAGGAGCAAAGAAAGCTAGGACACATACCTCTGTTCCAGCCACTGTAATCCTGTTGGATGAAGACCTCAATTCCAAACAAATCAGATACACATATTTACAGGCAGGGCCATTGGCCAGTCCAAAGTCTGAAAATGCCCACAGGGCAAAGTCCAAGGCCCAACTTGACTCCTGACAACATCGGGCTCCACTGTGCAGAGGTATCATGTCGGAAATAGGCAGGCACCTCAGGGGGTGATGGGGTAGGGGCGGTGGGGTGCTTTTTCTTGGGAGGGGGCCGGTCTTTACCCTTCTGTTTTGAGGGCAGAGGAGTGAGCTTGGGGTGGGGAGGATGGAGTGCCACTCCTGTGCCCCTTAGTGGCAGCTGAAGTCTTAGGGGGAGGAACAGGGCTCTATTTGGTGCTGGATGTACTTGGCTGGGGGAGTGGAACTTTTCTCTTATGGGCAGGATGGGGTGGTGGGGGAAGAGGTCAAGGCGGGAAAGGAAAAGCTTCTTAAGACCAATGGGGCGGGTGTGGGAGGAGGTATGGGAGTGGAGGAAAAGGGAGTGGTCGTAGGAGGAGGAGGAGGTGTGCTGGACTTGAGTGCAGGTCCATGGACAGTGCGCTTGTGTGAGGTGGATGGCTGTTGGGGGTCTGAGTGCGAGCGTTTGTGTGTCTTTGGAGTGGCAGAAAGGCTGGGGGAGGTCAAACAGGACGTGTGGATGGATGTTGTTGTGGTGTCTGCAAGTGAGGTGGGTGTGCTGCATGAGGTGGTGACTGCGCATGTGGTGTGTGGGGTGCATGTCTGCGGTCTGCTGTTGTTGTGGCTTTTGGCAAGGCTGTGCAGTTGGCAGTATTTGGGACTGTTGATGTTGTGCATGCAGGTGTGAGTGCTGATGCGACTGTAAGGAAGGAGGAGGAGGGGAGACAATGAAAGCAGTGGCTGATGTTGTGTGTGCACCTGTGTGTTGGCTGTGTGTGTGCTTGTGGACTGACGTGTGCTGCTTGTGTTTGTCTGTGTGAGTCTTGTCGGTTGTTTTGGGTGCATGCTTGTCAGAATGTGTGTGTGGGATGGATTTGGGGAGATGGAGACTGGGACTGGGAAGAGGTAGTTGGAGAGGAGATAGAAATAACAGGGACACTGGCAGCTGTCAGAGCGGAGGCCAGAGCCTGAAATGATCTCTGTGGGGCCGCCAAGCCATCGTGAATGCCCTCCAGGAAGGCATTTCATTGCTGCATCTGGGATGCCAGCGCCTGAATGGCATTCACTATGGTTGACTTCCCTACAGAGATGGATGTCAGGAGGTCAATAGCCTTCTCACTAAGGGAAGCAGGGCCGACTCGGGCAGGGCCTGAGGTGCCTGGGTGAGCGGGCACGGGCTACTGGGAGGGCACTGCTGGTACAGTGGGTGGCGGAAGATCCTGTAGTTGGGGTAGCCCCAGAGGAGTCTGCCACCACCAGGGAGCTCCCATCGGAGTAGGAATCAGTCTGTTGTATCAGCTCCTGTCCACCCCCGTGGTGCTCCCCTCGCCCTCCGTCCCAGTGGTCACCTCGGCGTCGGTGGACTCTGCCTCCTGGGTCCTGTGGGCTGCAGCTCCCTCACTCACCGGTGCCCCTGCTCCTTCGCCAGAGGAAGCTAATGCACACATGGACAGGATGACAAAAGAAGAGAGGGAGGGAGATACTGTTTACAGCAGCACACGCAGTGGAGATGTAGTTCAGTGGAAAGTCAGGAATCAAGTGAAGTAGTAGGAAGAAAATGGCAGTCACGTCCGCAGCGGTGAACACTGTCACCGCTGGCGTTGATCATCATTCGTTCCGGTACTTCATAGAGCCACATGTTAGCCAATGAGGAATTGCACTGCGGTGCAGACCGCCTCCCACCATGATGTCTAACTCCAGTGGAGTGAGGTTACTTCCACCTGTCCCTGCATACAAGGCAGGCTGTTGCCATTTCCTACTGCTAGTACACACGTATTGATTTAAAAGTGCGTCATTGGTGTCGACTCTACACACCTAGACAATTCAAGTGTCCAACATACAAACATGCTCTGTGTACTCTAATGTTGTGTGTCCATAGTTCCTGTTGTTACTCCCTTCTTACGTTTGGGTCACTTAGGTACCAACCACTGCAGAGGAATAGGAGGAGAAGGAGGCAAGCACCCGTGTACAGTCCCCTTATGGACTTGGCTACACTGGAGGACAGGCACATCATACTCGCGTATCATCTGGACAGGGCCACAATCACAGAGTTGTGTGCACAATTAGAGCATGATATTCTACCTCCTATCTGTTGCACCACAGTAATACCCCCTCTTGTGCAGGTACTATCAGTGCTCCATATCCTGGCAACAGGCTCTTTCCAGGTGACAGTTGGCTTGGCTGCAGGAATGTCACAGGCCGTGTTCTCAATTGTGCTTGCAAGGGTTTTGGCTGCCTTGCTCAAACACGTGCAGCTACATCGCATTCCCCCATTTGCCCACTGTGAAGGCTGGATTATATGCAATGGGACACATACCACATGTGATTGGGGCCATTGACAGCACCCATATTGCCTTAGTCCCCCCCAGGGCCAATGAATAGGTGTACAAGAATAGGAAGAGTTTCCACTCACTTATTGTCCAGATGGTGTGCCTTGCTGGCCAGTACATCCCCCACGTCACTGGCAAGTATCCTGGATCAATGCATGATGCCTTTGTCCTGAGGAATAGCAGCGTCCCATAGCTGATAGCACAACTACAAAGGCACAGTGTGTGGCTTTTAGGTGACCCTGAGTCCCCACCCAATGTTTGTCAGTGTGTGCCTTCAGGAGCCTTACCACATGCCATTGTGCAAGGTTAATGTGTGTCCCTCACTTATTCCAGGTGACTCTGGCTACCCAAACCTGTCCTGGCTCTTGACCCCTGTTAGGAATCCGAGAACAGGGTCTGAGAACAGGTATAATGATGCTCATGGGCGTACCAGGAGGATTGTTGAAAGGACCTTAGATCTCCTGAAGGCCAGGTTCAGGTGCCTCCATCTGACAAGTGGATCCCTTTGCTACTCACCTGAGAAGGTCTGCAAGATTGTTGTTGTGTGCTGCAGGCTGCACAATTTGGACCTCAGACGACATGTGCCGTATCTGCAGGAGGAGGGGATGACAGTCCGCCTGTGGCAGCAGTGAAGAGTGAGGAGAAGGAAGAGGAGGAAGATGTGGACAACAGAACACATATAATACAGCAGAACTTCCAATGACACTCAGGTAAGACTGTTGAACTAAACATTTCTCCATTTAAGTGTTGTGCTGTGTGGCTGTAGCAGAATGCCAGCCACTATCTATGCATCCCTGACTGTCACCTATGCCTTCCCTTATTGCATATGTTGGTGTGGTTACAACAGTGTAATGCTGTGATGTGTACAGACTGCTGAGACACATATTTAGGATGGATCAACATATTACAGGACATTTGCATGCGATCATACAGTTCAATACATTGCACATTTCCTTCAGATAAAGCACTATTACTCAAGTTGTGTCCAAGGGTGTTTATTAATAAATTAGGTATACAATGCAAAGTGCAATAGAGTGGGGTGATGGTTGGGAAAAGTCCAGTGTAGTGGGCCAGTCTGTTTGTAGCACAGGTCCAGTGTCCAAGGGGCCATAGGAAAGGGAGCAATGGCAGTTCAAGGTGGACATGGTGACACAGTGGAACACAAGGGGGACATTCTGGAGGGGCTCATTTCCTGGCAGTGTTCTTGGTCTTGGCAACTATCTCTGGTGTCTGTCTGGGTCGCAGGGAACGTTTGCGGGGTGGCTCACCTTCTACGGGGGGAGGGGTGCTGGTGGCCTGTGAGTCCTGTAGCTGCAGCAGATGTGGAGGGCTGGTCAGTACACTGGCTAGTGGTAGGGGCCCACTAGTGTGCTGTGTACTCCTGCGTGATGTTGGCCATGTCACCCAGCACCCCTGCAGTGGAGGTCATCGTTGTATTCAAGACCTGCAATTGTTGCATGACCTCCTGGTGGTGGTCCCCCTGCAGCCGCTGGTTGTCCTGCATGATGTTGAGCACCTGACCCATCCTGTCCTGGGATTGTTGGTATGCCCCCCAGGACATTTAGGAGTGCCTCCTGGGCAGTCGGTTCCCTGGGACTGTCCTCCCCGGCGCACAGTTGTCCTCGGACTGTCCTTGGCCCCCCTGTGTCTGTGTCCCCTGAACGGTGTGCCCACACCCACTGACCCTCATTGTCTTGCCTGTGTGGTGTCGACTCAGGTCCCTGTACGGGTGGGCACCCTACAGATTGACGTGCCCTGGGGATAGAGGTCTGGGGGCGTTGGCTGGCTGCTGTAGTGTTAGATTCTAACGGGGGCTCCGTGGTGGACTGGCTGTGGGATGGGGTAGCCGACTGATCAATTGTCCATGATGGGCCAGGGAATTCATCCAGATTCAGACCTCCTGACTTGCTGTTATCATTGGGGACATCTTCTGGTGGAGGACTTGGTAGCCAAGGCACCTCCTGTCAACACCAGAGCAGTACGCGCTCTATTGGCGACAAAAATGCAAAAACCCAGCACTCTCAAAACAACGTAATTTATGCATTGTGCTGATATGTTGTGGTTTAACCTTTTGCATTGCAGAGTTCAATCCTGAAAACTTATTTTTAGTATGCTTACAAATACTGTTCCTTTGCAATGTATTGCTGCAGGTTTTCAGAGTGTGTTAAGGTGTGGCCCCTTTCCAGGGCCTTCCAGAGACTTTCCCTACAACATGTCTGGGTGTGGTTCTGGGCTGGGCCAAGACTCTATAAAAGAGAGCCAGCCCAACTCCCACTGCTCACTATTCAGAGGTCCCGGTGCAGAGCAGCAGCTTCTTCCTGAGCTCCTGTCCCGGCGGCCTATTTGGATCTTCCAGTCTTCTGCCCTTCATCGGTGATCATTGCTCCAGGCGGTAAGACAGTGGTTGGACTGTTCCGACACCGTTATTGAGAATTTTCATATTCTTGGTTTAATTCTTAAATGAGTAACAGATTACTTGCACGCTACCATTTCTTGACATTTATATGGTAGTTTACAAATAGGCAAGACGCGCGATTTGTTTGATAAAGGTTTGACTTTGTTATTCATTGCGTGCTACCATTTCTTGACATTGGCATGGTGGCTTAAGAATCTGCAAGACGCGCAATTCGTTTTATGGTGTTTAAACATTGTTGTCCATTGCGCGCTACTATTTCTTGACATTTACATGATGTTTTACGAATTGGCAAGACGCGCAACTCGTTTCATGAGGATTTAACTTTGTTGTTCATTGCGCGCTACCATTTCTTGACATTTACATGGTGGCTTAAGAATCGGCAAAAGAAGCGCGATTCGTTTCATTGTACTTTGATCTTGTTATTTATTGTGAGCTGTTATTTCTTGACATTTACATCGTGTTTTACTAATCGGCAAGACGCGCGATTCGATTAATGATGATATGACTTTGATATTCATTGCGTGCTACCATTTCTTGGTATTTTACATGGTGACACTCGAATCGGCAAGACGCACGATTCTCTCCTCGAGTTTATTTCATGTTGCTTATTGTATGCCATTATTCTAAGATATTTATTATGTAATATTCGAGTTGACAAGTTATGTGATTTGTTTCCTGAATCCATATTGTGTTATTCACGGTGAACAATCCTTTTATGGTGTTTACTATATATATATATATATATATATATATATATAACTGCAATTTGCGCAATTTGTGTTGAAACATTTTAAGAGTACACAGAAGGCCAGAGTTTCTAGATGCAATATTGTATGGTCCTAATATACATTCTCAAAACAGGATTTATATGACTGGTTTAAAATGTAGTCAGAATGTTTTTTCTGATTCTCATGTAAAGGAAAGTACTTGAATAAGAAAGTTTTCATTTAATTCATCTTGATTCCCTTACAGGTATCCGGCCATCTTGAAACTTAGTCATTTTAAACTTAACTCTTAGATTGTTCATGTTTTCAGAGTGACTAGGCTTAGAATCATAGTCTAGTATTGATTTCAGGAGATATAATTTTCATATTGTGTGTTCTAACCTTTTTCTTACTACAGGTCTCCTTCCCAGCTGTTCCCTTCCTAATCCCCTCTTCCTCTCTTGAACTCTCTCAGTCTCTGTGATTTATCTATCAGAGTCTTGGAGCTGTTCAGTGATGGACGTGTTGGGAATGTGCACAGACCCCGAGGATCTGGTGACTCTGACACCTCCTCGATGCTGACGTTGGCTGAGGCACCTGTGGGAATGTAAGTGATGTGTTAGGGTACTTGTTTGTGACATATGCCACATTCCTAGCTTTGCCAATGACAAAGTTGTTGTCCTCCCATCTTTGGTAGTGCGTGGTGATGGATTGTGGGATTGTTAGTTCTCCATGCTGTGCATGCATTGGTGGTGGGTGTGCATGCAGAGCTGGAAGGAATGTGCATGCAGTGGGTATGGCATGCAGGGCTTGGCATTTAGGTTTGGTAATTGGGGTGGTGCACTGTGTAGGATAAAGTGGGGTGAAGGGTGTCAGGGTGAAGGGTTGAGATGACATGCAGGTATGGGGGTGATAGGTTGTAAATGGTGACTCACCAGTGTCCAGTCCTCCGGCTACTCCAGTGAGTCCCTCAGGTTGCAGTAATGCAAAGACTTGCTCCTCCCATGCTGTCAGCTGTGGGGGAGGGGGTGGGTGGGTCCACTGCCAGTCCTCTTGATGGCAAGCTGGTGCCTTGCTGCAATAGAACGCACCTTCCCCCGTAGGTCGTTCCAACTCTTCCTTATGTCGTCCCTTGTGTGTGGATATTGTCCCACACCGTTCACCCTGTCCACGATTATCTGCCACCTCCACCATGACCCGGACCTCCTCATCAGTGAACTGGGGGTGCCTTTGTGGGGACATGGGTGTTGTGTGGTATGTGTGTTGTGCAGAGGGTGATGTGTGAAGTGGTGGGGAGTGTGGTGTGTGACGGATGAATGGGTAGTTGTGGTATGTGTGTGCAGATCTCTCTGGGATTGACGTGGCAAGGTGTAGTGGTCTTCTTGTGTTTGCAGAGGTTTGTGGGTGGGTGTTTTATAGTGCTGTTGGTGGGTGTGTGGGGTGTGTGTATTTGTGTCAGGTGTAGGTTTTTGGTTCTGGCCAATTCTGTCTTGTTTTGTATTTTTGTGGCCATTCCTGCCTTGGCGGTGTGCACTTCCAATGGTTTACCGCCGTTGAATGTCCACTGTGGTGATTTGTGGGTCATTATTTGGAGGGTGTTGTTTTAGTGGCGTAACGGTATGGGTGGTAGTTCCGACAGTTTATTACGTTCAGTGGGATTTGTGGTTGTGGCTTGTTTCTGTCGGTTTTGTGTGTATGTGTCATAATCTGGCGGATGGATGATCGCCTCCGCAGCGGTATGTTGGCGGCAGTCACCGTGGCGGTATTCAGAATTTACCGCCAATGTCATAATGAAGGCCTTTATGTTTCAGATGTGGATTTTCATTTCCACATGAAGTAAAGTGTCCCGCCATTGATCAGATATGCAAAGACTGTGGTAAAGAGAACCACATTGTGACGATGTGCAGAGTGAAGGAAAAAGTAAGTGCGTCAAGGCACAAAGACAAAATGGCCTCAACACGCACCCACAAGGCCAAGCGGCAGCATCAGTTGAGTTAAATGGATACCAAACTAAGTTGATCGTCATGCTTACCTCAAAGAAACGTGCACATGTCAGACTGTTTGCTTGTGAGGAGAAAAGTCAGTCAAAGAAAAGTAGGCATGTCAAAGTAATGAAATCATACAAACACTGTCCATAGATTACAGTGAAAATAAATGGATGTTCAATACCTTTAATTATTGATAGTGGTGCTTCAATAATTATAATGCCTGAAGAAAACTACAATGAACTGTCTCCATTACTGTGGCTCACAACATCAAAGATCAAAGTATACACTTGGACTGCATCAACACCCATGAAGAGTAAAGGTTCATTTATGGCGACAGTGAAACATAAGAAAACAAAGGTTCAAGCACCAATCTATGTACTTCAAGGTACAGCAGCCTGTTTGCTCTGTTTCCAAACAGCTGCTGACCTAGGACTAGTGAATTACAAAATGAATGGTCATCACAAGATAGAAATTCATATCCCTTCATTGTTTCATGGTTTTGGAAAAGTTAAAGGCTATGAAGGTATACCTGCATATTAATGAGGATGTCCATATTGTCACTCAGAGACATAGATGAGTTCCTTTTCATTTACAAGAAGCTGTTGAAAAAGAACTTAAATCATTACTAAAGCATGATATTATTTAATGCTCCACTGGTCCAACGCTGTGGGTTTCTCCCATAGTAGTAGTACCTAAAAAGGACCATGAAGGAGCTGTGCACACATGCGGTGACATAAGTCAAGCAAACAGAGCAACTGAATGAGAGAGACATCCACAGCCACACGTTGTAGGCATGATTACGCAATTCAATGATGACGAGATCTTTTCTCGACTTGATTCGAATAATGGTTATCATCAGTTAGACCTAATAGAAAACTGTTGCTATATTATGTTTGCTACACATGTTGGTTTGTTTAGATACTAGAGACTTAGCTTTGGTGTTTCATAGGCTGAAGAACATTTTCAAAGCGTCATACGACACATCATACAACCTGTTGTGAAAGCAATGACGTTCATTTTTGGAGCTACACAGAATGAGCGGGATAAAGCCCTCACACAAGTATGTCAATTACTCAGTGATGCAGACTTGACTTTAAATGCAGATAAGTGTGAGTTCAGTAAAATAAAATTGAAATTCTTTGGCCACATATTTTCTGATGGGAGCATGATGCCGGACACTACAAAAGTACAAGCTTTAACACATTCTCAACTCACATAAAATGTTTCAATGGTACGTTCTTTTCTTTGAATGGCCAGCTACTGTTCACAATACATAGAAGACTTTGCCACTATCAGTGCTCCACTATGAGAGCTAACCAAGAAAACTGTTTCTTTTAAATGGTCAAGAGAATGTGAAAAGAGTTTCAAGAGAATCACATATCCCATAAAAATGCTACAGAAATGGCGCAGTTCAATCCAAAGCTCCATACCAAGATTGTAGTTGACAGTAGCCCTGTTGGGCTAGCAACTATACTTGCACAGCATATTGAAATCAAGTGCACCAGCTGCTGTATCTTAAGCCCAGCTTGTCAATGCTACGAGTCCACCAAGACATAGATACACATCTCTCGTAGATCAAACTTGATTGACATCTAAGTAATGATGTTGAAAATCACAAGTAAAGAATGCCAAGGATGAATCATCCATAACTCAGAAAGGAGTTATTCTGGGAGGGTCGAGGATCCTGATTCCATAGAGTCTACGACAAGAAGTGATAGAAGTGGTTCACGAAGGACTTTGTGGTATTGTTGCTACAAAGAGAGCTCTTCAATACAGAGTTTGAATTCCATATCTAGAGGAAAGAGTTGAAAAGTAGCTCAAAGCCTGTCACTTATGCATTTGCCTGTCAACCAAAGTCACTCAACATAAGCTAAACATGTCACTGCTCTCCATACATGCCTATGAGAAAGTAGCCAACGATTTCTTTGGTCCACTTCACAATGGACATCATTTAATGGTGATAATAGATGAATATTCACATTTTTCAGTAGTCAAAGATCTCTCATCTACAACACATGAACGAGTGATCGAGAAACTTGATGGGATATTTGCAGCATGGGGTTCGCCAGCCATTGTAAAGTCGAACAATGTTCCACCCATTCATAACAAAGAATCTAGGGAATTTCTGGTGCATCTGGGTGTCAGACATCAAAAGATCACACCCTTGTGACCACAGGCCAATGGAATTGTTGAGCATTTTATTTTAGCCTATTTTAAAACAGTTGCTAGCTCCAACACAAATATACTATTTTAACAAAATTTAAATTGAATTGTTTGTGTAGCAGCAAGGAATTTACAATTACATAATTTACACAATATTTTCCCTTAAGTAGTATTCATAACACATACAAGAAACCTGGCATTATTATTATTTTTAGGCGATATAGCAACAAAAGATGGGTACAATGTCTGCTCCCTAAAACCTTATAAAATGTTTGAAGGGCATTTGCATGTGATATTTAAATCCAATAACATTTTCCCCACATATTGATACTTTTGACGATTTCGAGCAGTCCATTTCGATTTTATTTTTGTTTAGTAGCTTGAACCGTTTAAAACTAGAATTATAATTTTTGTAGCACTTATAATTAAAAAGTGCTCTATAGTAGAACGCTGTAGGCTGTCCAGACATTGTTGTAGGCCCATTTGAGAAAGATCTAGCATTTCAATATCATCTGCACAAAGTAGACATGGTAGAATTTGATTTCTGACTTTTGGGGCATCGCCTTCAGATGTAGATAAACCAATAGTAAAACATGTTTATAAATAGAAAACAATAATTGTGCAAGTAGGCAGCCCTGGAAAATCCATTTTTGTAGGAATTATGGAAGGAAACAAGTCCTTTAAGTTAAGTAGCCCTGCCTCAAAATCCACCATTATTGAATAGTTCCTTATGTTTACCACACCATGGCATTATTAATTGTAAATATATCGGGAAACATCCTTTTTTAAGACTTTCTTTTTACGAAAGTCGTGGTTAACGAAAGCGCAACAACGCTTTTTTTAACCACGACGCCGTTATTTTGTGCCTTAACTACGTATGTTCTGAACAACGAACATGCGTGGTTAAGGTACAAAGAAGAGAGTTGGCGAAGGAGGACGACGCAGGTGAGAAGGGGTCGACTAAGGTAAGTGGTGGGTTTAGGTTTTGGGGAGGGGGTGGGGGGTTTTAGGTTTTGGGATGGGGTTGGGGGTGGGGGTTTTAGGTTTTAGGGTGGGGTGGGGGGTGGGGCGTTTTTGGTTTTGGGGTTGGGGGTCAGGGGTTTTTTGGTTTTGGGGAGGGGTGGGGGTCAGGGGGTTTTAGGTTTTGGGGTGGGGTTGGGGGGGTGGGGCGTTTTTGGTTTTGGGGAGGGGGTGGGGGGTCAGGGTTTTTTTGGTTTTGGGGTGGGGTTGGGGGGGGTGGGGTGAGGGATGTAGGGTGAATGGTGCCTATTACTAATGTTTTTATCAGGAATGCCTTTACAACGAAATATCGTTGTTAAGGCATTCGTGGTAAAATCATTAGTAGTAAGAACGAGGTCGGGGTTCCGACCTCGTTGTTAAGGCAGTAGTTGTTTTTAAAGTCGGTGTTCCGTCGTACAATCAAATATATCAGTTTTCTCTCCTATGGCATTTCACCCTATTTTATTGCCAGGGCAAAATTTACTTTTAAAATGTAAGTGAATGGAAAATAAATCTACAGCCTGCATATCAAGGGTGAAAGAGTCCATCCACCTGCTGGCATTGCAGCATGGGATGTAGTAAAAAGCATGACCAAGTCAATCAACTCCACAACCATAGCAGAAGGGAGGCAATTGATGATCACTTTTAGAGTTGCAACCAAATTATCCCTATGTTGCCCAACTAAGCCCAGTAACCTACGCCGCTGACTCCCACAGCCGTGGAACCACTCCTGCCTGGTCTGAGGCTCTGAACTGACAGAGCAACAAGCTCTACCTGGAACAAGCATGCTGGAAACAGGGTAGAAATGCATAGGCAGCCAGAATGCTGCAATGAACAGGAGGTCCATGCACAGAAGAGGACAGGCCCAGCCATCATCCCTCCACAAGCACACACCGGTTGGTCACAGACCAGGACCCTTCTGTTGTGTGGGTAGTACTCAATAGGTTGGCACATTGCCTTACCCAGGAGGGGCCCACAAGGCCTGCTGACATCTGGTCCAACTCCACCCTCTAGTCACAGCACGTGCAAACAAACACAGCCAATCTGAGGCAAGGGAAGCAACCCTCTCTAGACTTCACCAACCACACCTCCTCCCTATCTGTACCCTCAGCTTCCAAAAGAGAGTACATTCTAGCCAGCACCAGACAGGCCAGTGAGTGCACCACACAAACCGAAACACCTCATGTCATCTTCAAAAAGCCTCCACCGCCAGTAGGGATATGTCAACCCTTACAATGTCCAACCACTCCTGCAAGGTGTCGCTCTACTGAAGTCAACGAGTGTCTCCAATGCGAGGGTCTGCCCAACCTCTTCAGATGCTAATGTGTAATCATAACTGACTTGTTCTACTTATGATGAAATATCACTCAAAGTGTTACTTATAATGCATGTAAATGTTCAACTTGAGAAACTGAAAACTTGACAGTTGTGTGTACATGCTTTCAATCAATCAATCAATCAAGGAATTTGTAGAGCGCACTACTCACCCGTGAGGGTCTAAAGGAGGTGGGGGGGTGCTTTACTGCTCGAATAGCCAAGTCTTGAGAAGTCTCCTGAAGGTAAGGAGGTCCTTGGTCTGACGTAGGTGGGAGGGAAGAGTGTTCCATGTCTTGGCAGCGAGGTGTGAGAATGATCTGCCGCTGGTTGTAGTTCTGTGGATGCGTGGGACGGTTGCGAGGTCGGCGGAGCGGAGCTGTTGGGTCGGTGCGTAGAAGGTGAGCCATCTGTTGAGGTATTCTGGTCCGGTGTTGTGCGGTGCCTTGTGAGCATGGGTGAGGAGTTTGAAGGTGATTCTCTTGTTGACGGGGAGCCAGTGCAGGTCTCTCAGGTGGCCTGTGATGTGGGAGTGACGGGATGTCCAGGATGAGGCATGCAGAGGCATTCTGGATGTGTTGCAGCCTTTTCTAGAGTTGGCGTGGTTCCTGCGTAGAGGGCATTGCCGTATTCCAGTTTGCTGCTTACAAGGGCTTGGGTGACTGTTCTTTTGGTTTCCGTAGGGATCCATTTGTAGCTCTTTCGGAGCATGCGGAGGGTGTTGAAGCAGGAGGAGGAGGCGGCGTTGACTTGCTGGGTCATGTATATTGAGGAGTCCAGGATGAATCCTAGGTTGCGTGTGTGGTTGGTGGGAGTTGGAGCGGATCCGAGTGTGGCAGGCCACCAGGAGTCATCCCATGCAGAGGGGGTGGAGCTGAAGATGAGGACCTCAGTCTTGTCGGAATTCAGTTTGAGGCAGCTGTTCTTTATCCATTCGGCGATGCCCTTCATTCCTTCGTGGAGGTTGGTCTTGGCGGTGTCTTTGGTGAGGGAGAGGATCAGCTGGGTGTCGTCGGTGTGTAAGATGATGTTGAGGTTGTGAGATCGGGCGATGTTAGCGGACGGAGCCATGTAGATGTTGAAGAAGTTCGGGGTGAGGGACGAACTCTGGGGTATGCTGCAGATGATTTTGGTGGCTTCAAAGCAGAATGGAGGGAGGCGGATTCTATGAGTTCTGTCGGTGAGAAAGGAGGTGATCCAGTCCAGGGCTCTGTCGCGGATTCCTGCATTGCTGAGGCGTGTGCGTAGGGTGTGGTGGCAGACGGTGTCGAACGCGGCTGAGAGGTCCAGGAGGATGAGGGCCATGGTTTCGCCATTGTCCAGTATGGTTCTGATGTCGTCGATGGCGGTGATGAGGGCAGTTTTGGTGCTGTGGTTGCTGCGGAATCCGGATTGGGAAGGGTCCAGAGTGCGGTTCTCCTCGAGGAAGCGGGTCAGTTGTCTGTTGACAGCCTTCTCAATGACTTTTGCCAGGAAGGGGAGCAGGGAGGTGGGCAGGAGGTTCTTGAGGTCCTTGGGTTTCTTGAGGAGGGTGTTGATCTCAGCGTGTTTCCAGCTCTCTGGAAAGGTGGCAGACTCGAAGGAGCTGTTGATGATCTTCCAGAGTTGGGGTGCGATGATGGAGCTTTCTTTGTTGACGATGTGGTGAGGGCAGGGGTCAGATGGTGAGCCGAAGTGGATGGTGTTCATGATATCGATGTTGTCGTTGACGGGGGTGCAGGAGAGCAGGAGACTGGTGGGTGGTGAGTCTGTGGTGTTGGTGGTTGCAGGGGGGGGTCTGAGTGTTGAAGCTGTCGTGGATGTCAGCGATCTTGTGGTGGAAGTAGGAGGCTAAGGAGTCGCAAAGGTCTTGTGATGGCTGGATGTGATTGGTGTTGGAGCTGGGGTTGGAGGGTTCCTTCACGATGTTGAAGAGCTCCTTGTGGCTGTGTGCGTTGTTGATGCGTTCTTTGAAGGCAGTTATCTTGGCGGTCTGGATGAGTTGGTGGTGTCTGCGGATGGCGTTTTTGAAGGCTGTGTGGTTGTCCAGTTTCTGATTATGGCGCCACTTCTTTTCGAGTCTTCGGCATGTCTGCTTAGATTCTTGGAGGTCAGCGGTGAACCATAAGGCCTTTCTGTTGGTGCGTTTGTTGGAGGGATTTTTGATCGGGGCAAGAGTGTTGGCACAGGTGTAGATCCATTGCTTGAAGTTGCGGGCAGCTGTGTCAGTGTCGGTGGTGTCCATGGGTGGGTTCCGGGAGTGGGTAGTGATTAGTTGGTCTTCAGTGACCTTGTTCCATCTGAAGTGTAGAATCGCGGGTGATGATGTGTTGTGGGTTTCTCAAAGGAGAAGTGGATGCAGTGGTGATCTGTCCAGTGGAGTTCGGTGGTGTGGCTGAAGGAGACATGTTTGCTGGCGGAGAAAATAGGGTCGAGTGTGTGTCCTGCGTCCGGGTGGGTGTCGTGACAAGCTGTTTAAGGCAGAGGTTGGAGAGGTTGTCAAGCAGGGTGGTGGTGTTGTAGTCGTTGGTGTTCTCGAGGTGGAAGTTTATGTCCAAAAGGTGTATGTAGTCAGTTGATGCGAGAGCGTGCGTGCTGATGACGTCGGGGATGGAGTCGCTGAACTGCTGTTGGGACCCGAGGGACCTGTAGATGAGTGTACCTCGGAGGGTAGTGTTTGGGTCAGTGTGGATCTGGAAGTGCAGGTGGTCGGCAGAGCTGAGGGTGTCTTCGTGCTGGTCGTGATCCGGAGGGTGTTCTTGTGGATGATGGCGATCCCTCCTCCTGGTTTGTTGGAGCGGTCCCTGCGGGTGATCTTGTAGCCGTCCGGGATGGCTATGGCGATGTCAGGCGCTGAGGAGGGGTTCATCCAGGTCTTGGTCAGGAAGGTGGCGTCTGGGGAAGCTGAGTTGAGTAGATTCCATAGTTCTACGGCGTGTTTGTGGACGGAGCGGATGTTGAGAAGGATGCATCTGAGATGGTTGCGTCCTGCCTTGGTGGGTGGGTCGTTGGCGTGGAGACTGGTGAAGGTGCAGTTCCGGCAAAAGGGTCCGCGGGTGATCTGCGGGGAGGCTTGAAGGCAGGCGGGTGAGCGGCCGGTGTTGAGGGCGCAGAGGGTGGCGTTGTGGTAGTGAAGACGTGCGTGGCGGCAGCGGGGGGACGAGAGCTAGGGATTCCGGCGCTGGACACGATCTAGGTGTGGATGGGAGCAGACGGGCTTGCTTTGGCGCGTCTGCACAGTGGCTGCCATTAAGTAGGGAGGAGAGGACAGCTGGGAGGCAGGAGCAGGGGTGAAAACGGTGCGTAAAAAGGGAGAGGGCCGCGGGGGCCGCGGGGGCAGCAGCGGCGGAAGAACAGCGCAAGGGAGCGAAGGGGGGTGGGGCCGCAGGGGAGCAAGAGAAGTAGAGAGAGGCAGGAGGGCAAGAGTGAGAGAGAGAGTGGAGGGAAAGGCAAAAGTAAAGCAAAAGTGAAGAAAAAGTAAGGCAGAAGTAAAGCAAAAGTAAAGGCAAAAGTAAAGCAAGTCAAAAGGGCACAGAGGAGAGCGAATGGCAGAAGGGGCACGGGGAGGCAGACACAGAAGAGAGAGCACACAGAGAGAGGAGCATAGAAAAGGAGGAGAGAGGCAGCCTAGTAGGAAAGCAGAGCTCTCTCACTAGACACCAGGGATGAGGCGCAGGCAGAAGCCTGCTGGTGGAGGAGGGCCTCTAACTCCTGACAGGGGTCAGGAGTTCAGAGGAACAATGGATGAGGGCTCTACTTAGCAGGTAGAGCCACAGGAGGCAGAGCAGTTCACTGACCAGGTGGCTTTGTCAACACTCTTCAAAACCCTGAATGGATAAATCTTTGACAGCGCCTACATTTTGGACTGGGGATAGGCCAAGGGCAAACCTGTTGCATTAGTAAATGCTTGTTATTCTTTTGCTTTTGGTGTAGGCAGTGAGTGTATTTGCATCTGTGCCGGCAAAATTCTGAGTAGTGAAGTTGATTTACCATGTTAGTTTTCTTCACTTGATGTAAAAAATAAAGATAAAACTATAATGTATTTGCCTATGCCAGTTTTCATTGCAATAGGTCCCGTCCCTCACTAGTGGTACAAATATGCTGGGCCTCTTCATAAAGGCCAGCTAGAAACAGTTGGAAATCTACTCCTCTAGATTGTATTCCATTTTTAGAATAGGTTTCTAATCTTTTAGGGATTCTTACAGAATCCCTATAATTATCATGGAAACCTGTGACAATTACAAACTTCCAGAGGCTATTCTGCTTCTTAAATTGTGACCATCTGTGTTTACTTGCTCTTTTGTGCTCATTTGCTCCTCTACACCTAAATTGTTTGGAAACATTTATTTATTTTTTGGCCACAAGGGAAAAAGTTTCCTTGTGGATGGAACTCTTCCCATAATCCTTATCACATATGAGGGTAATGGTTAATTTTAATTTAGCTATTTTGTATTACAGTCCAATTGTTCTGTGAAAACCAAGCCAATATATATATTTTTGCAATAACTGCATTATACAACATTTCACAAAAAACAGTTTCTCATAAAGAACCTTGCAAGACCTTTTAACAAAAATATGACACAGCTTTTTCTTGCTATTAGATGTTCTTTGCAAATAGGGTAAACTTTAGAGTTCAATAGACTGCTTTCTGTATAACGCTAGCCGGTCAGGAATACACATAGATTAATAATAAAATATTTATAACTCTACAGAGCCTTTTAATTACAGATTCTAAAAATCACATGACAGTGACCACTGCAGGGAAGTCATTTTAGCATTCAAAGAAATTATTCAGCTTTGGTTTGATTTAAAAGTTTTCTTGCTTCAGTCACAACATTTTACAACATGATACAATAATTATTTAGTTAGGCCACTTAAAAAAAGTTCTTAAGTGTTGTAAACAAAGGCATTTTCAGTATGCTAAATTCTAGAACAGTGGTTCTTAACCTTTTGAGTTTTGTAGAACCCCACTTAATCTTTACTGGACTCCGGGGAACCCCACAGAGTCATTATTGGAATTCAGGGACCCCCACTGAGTCATTACTGCAACCCCAGGACCGCAGCGTAAGCAATTTTGATTATCTAAACTTCAATATAATACATAAAAATACAGTGAGGAACATTCATCAAGCAGACACACAGATGATAATATGTAGTTCACAAACAAACCTAAACAAATCTAAATTTTCAGTTTAATGGGAAGTTTGGGTCTTTTCTAAATTCAACTGAGGCCACCCATCGTCCATACTATACTCGGTTGAACACATTTACACTGCTCCCACAAATCAATTTGAGGACACCAACTTTTTTTTTAGCCTCCTTTTGTAAATTCGTTCATATTTACTTAATATTTTAAAATGTTCAATTTTACATTAGGTTTTTTATTTATGAACACATTATCAATCTTTTAATGTTGATACAGTTTCTAAGTGGTTGTGTTGTGTAGCCATTTTAGTTATAGCTCCATGCACGTTATTTTAACACACTAGGCCGCTGTGCACTTTAACCTAGATATGTTTTATTCAGCTTCGCATTATTATTATTACAATAACCATTTTTACGGTCTTGTTTTATTTTCATCCATCTAACTGTTTTTGCCTAGGCCAGCACTCTGTTCTCAAGCAAGACATTCTTGATCACTCTGTGCTTCATTCAAGGCTACAGTTCGGTAAATTGCCAGTGAACGTGGTAGAAGTTTAGTCTCCAACATTCGTAGAAAATACACATCCGTACGTAGGGACATTTTCTCAGAACATCAGCTGTGTTTATATAATAACACTTCCTTGTCCCTTACACGTTAGAGGGAGATTCCAGCCAGGGAACCACAACTGTATGCTGATTGCCGAATGCTTCGCTACAGATGCTAACGCAGACCACAGGCTTTTGCTCAGGTATGGGGGTTTATGTCTTCCCAGGGGAACCTGAAAGGCAGAATTAGAGCTTAACATGCTGTGCTCAAATTATAATTTAGATAAGAAATAGTCCATCGATCATAGTGACAATATGATAGCGTTGTTTTTATGCTTCACTCTTCTCGTCACAATTTTAATACTGTCATGTTGTGTTGTCCTGGTTATTGCAGCTCACGCTTTGCTATCTAAGATGCAGTCATTTTATTAAACTCATTATTGAAACATATACTGCCTCTGTTTGTCGTTTATATTTGAGACTGAATTGTAAATGAGAGAACCGGATACGACCTGAGTGACCACGACTTCCCTAAGAAGCCTAGTATGTCATGCGCTCAGCTGCCCAATCATCACTATCCTTTGGTAGGGATGAGGCACTGCTAGTTGGCCGGAGCAAAACCCGGATTGGAGCGACAGGTGTCGCCCGCAGTAGGTCAGACTCAGACTCCCACACCGGGGACGATTCTGCTGCTCAAAATCCAGTAGTCTCATTAGAATAATGAGAGCCTACGCTACATGGCGCTGCCAACGTTTGGTCAGGCTCTAATTTTCGGGTCCTCTGGAGTATATCTGTCTCATTATATATAATAACATCTCAATACCGTATGCGGAGACATCCGTGGTGCTGAGGATTTCCACCCCAGCTGCGTAGGCTATCCTATTTGTAGCCGGAGGTTGTTCAAGCTTGAACTTTAAAAGGAAAGCCCTATTTGGTGTGCCTTCTCTGAACTAGTATCACTACAATGGCAAATCCACAGCAGGTACAAATAGCGGTTAATATGAGACAACCACTAACTGCACATTTATTAGCGAATGGCCTAACGGCCCGGGGGGGGGGTCCAGTCACATTTGTGGTGGATGCCCATGCAGCTTATAGAACAGAACTTTTCTATTCTTGGGTCACATTTCCAGCAGTTGATGGGAACACGAATAAATTTCACCAATATACACCTGCAAATGCGCCTGGACAATAAGAGCATACGCATATTTAGAGATACCTCTATCTTATCAAGAACATAATAATTGGCTTGATGGCGCCCTACCCCACACGATATTACCAGTAAGGTTAGGTCCTTTAAGTAATGAAGGTCCTACCTGGCCTTTATTGGCCACTTATACACCACATCCTGCGGTTGCAAATCTAGCAGTAGCTGAGGTTCGTCGTTTATATACTGAACTAATAGCGATATATAGACGATTAGTGCAATTTGTAATGCAAACATTAAATACAAACCCAGCACCTGGTTCTCCAGCTCACCCACATGCAGCAACGACCGGTATAAATCCTGCAACTGTACATTCGATTATGGGTAAAGTACCCGCCAAATGAGAGGAAACTCCGTTTTGGTTAGCACAGAAAATTCATACGCTGGAGGCAGTATTTCCCCATACGGGACCTCAGGATAAACATAGAATATTAACAATGTGCTTGCCCTTTGGGATGATCCCTACAGTAGATAACTGTAATACCTGGGGCACGGTATTTGCCACGCTCTATTCAACCGCACATGGACACTTGCCAATTTACCGGAGGTGTTGAAACAAATTCAAGGTGAATATGGGGCTGCCCTGGCCCTAGATTTAGGAATGCAATTGATGGGCAATTTTGACACAGTATCCTCAATCATTTTAAAGGAGAAGCGGTGGCGCTTGCAGTGCGCATGCGGCTCTGTGAAGTTCCGCAGCAGGATCAGGAACGAGAGCTGCCTAAAATAATAGCAGAGACCTATTCAAGTATTGGTTGAGATAGTCTAGGGGCCAGACCACAAAAATCACAATTTCAGGGTAAATCGAGTAAAGATTTGCCTAAGCAAGCGCCTGAGGGTAATAAGAAATGCTGGGATAAAAAGCAACAAACTCCTAAAAAAGAGAGGGGAGAATCTCCGCGTACGGAGACCCCGCAGAATAGATATAATCTCAGAAACAGAGATAATATAAAAATGCCTGACAGATATCAATACACTGATACACGCCAATCTCGTTCCTTTCAGGACTCATCGGAAAAACGAAATGAGATAGGTGGGTGATCAGAGCGGACAGAGTACGTGAAACCGAGACAGGAATCACAACGCTCTTCGGAGGTTTCTGTTAAAAAGGAAGAGAAACCCGCCCAACAAAAAACACAATTCAAAAAGAAAAAAGTGCCAGCAGTCACAGTCCGACATGCCTTGCTCCCAGAAAAAAAGATGTTGTTTACCTCAGGGGTATAAGAAGAGCCCAGAACTGTTCGCAGCTCGTGTTACTGCAATTTTGCACCAGATTTACCCTGAAGCATTGTCCTATGTAGATGATATCTATCTTACGGACGATGAATTACTACAACATTTAAGACGGGTAGCCCGCATTGTTGTTGGATTTGCTGAATTTGGCTACAAATTCAACTTTAAAAAAACAAAAATCGCCTTCCTCAGCGTCCTGTTCCTATGATATGAGATGTCAAGTGAAGGAAAGAGCCTAGCGCCACAATTCTTAGAGAAATCCGCACAGTTACAACCACCAAATACGATTTAAAAAACTCCAATCTCTATTGGGTTTCCTAAATTTTGGCAGAACTTACATTCCAGATTATGCTACACGCATAAAACCTTTATACGATCTAATATGTCCTGATTTTTCAAGTAAATTCTGGACAATTGAACATACACGCATTCTTCGAGAGTTGCAAACAGACATGCTTGCGGCACAACACTTACACACAAGGGACAACAACACACATTTGGTCTTCAGAGTAATAGCTGGGGCCATCGGTTTCACCTATGTGACATTCAATGAAGGTGAGACAATCCCGATTGCATACAAATCACACTTATATTCAGAGGCAGAACAACGCTTTGCTCCCACTGAGAAAATTCTCACTGCTGTGCAGATGGCTGTAATCAAAGAAAGATCTCTTGCCCAAGGAAAACGCATTATTGTCTTTCTCCGATCCCAGCCCTAGAGGCTGTTACAAAAGCCAGCGTTCCAAACGCAAAAGCATTACGTCCACGTTGGATACAATGGGCTACGTCTCTGACAGCCACTGATGTAGACTACATTTTTTACCCAAAGTTACAAACTCAAGAATTTTTGCAATAAGAAATAGAATACCCAGTTCCAGCAAATACATTGCCTATTGAACAATATCATAGAGTCATGTACACCGATGGCTCAGCACAACCTGCAATTGGAACTAAACACCAATATTCTGCTGCTTGCACAGTCGTAAGTGGCTACATGGAGGGCAATACATTTTGTCCTCTACATAACTTTAAGAAGACCCTATGGGATTGCACAGCACAATTGGCAGAACTGAAAGCTCTGCTGATGGCACTGGAACAAACGGATCCTGCACAGCTTACTCTGATTGTTTGTGATTCATATTATTGTGTCTAGACCTTTAATGAATACCTGCATTATTGGCGCCAGAATGGGTTCAGAGAATCCAAAGGCAACACCATTAAACACAGACTTCTGTGGGGGAAAGTAGCAGATCTGAAAGAGACGCTACCAAATGTCCACGTTGTACACACTTGGACACCAGCGCGTTGGGATACACGTTGCTGGAAATACATTGGCTGATGAAGCCACAAAGTCGGCAGTGGCCGCTGTAGCTGCAGTGACTCGTTTGAGTTCCAAACCGGATGCAGACATTTGGGCTGCCGTGAGAGCTATGGCTAATGGTAAGCCATATCCTAAAGGATTTCCTAATAAATATTCCTACCGAATGGGAGATCGCCTGAACGCTGAAGTTAGAATACCAGGTGTAGGCATAAGGGACATTCCCAACAAAGACATAAGACCAGGGTTGATTAAAGCAGCGCATGAGGGGGTGGCATCTGCCCATGCTGGTGTGGCGGCTACAATTTCGATCTTGCAGGCCCATTATTGGTGGCCAGGTCTTTACAAAGAGACCAAGCAGTATGTCCTATGTTGTGACATCTGTCAACAAATTAAAGTTTCCACTGCCAAGCGCCCGCCGCAGACACCCCTCTTAATTTTTAACAAACCATTACAATGTGTGTACTTGGACCACTGTGGTCCCCTAACACCAGATAGTACATACAAGTATATTTTAGTTGCTGTTGATTCATGCTCCAGATTTGTATGGGTGTGGCCACAATGCTCGGCTGACGCTCGGACTGTTAATAAAGATTTGCAAGTCTTTTTCGGTACATATGCGGTTACGGCTTTCCATTCGGACCAGGGCCCTGCTTTCGCCTCAAGGGCATTCAGTGACGCCATGGCTTCGTTGGGGGTCGAACTCCAGTACTCATCTCCATTTCAGCCCGAGGGAAATAGTGTTGTGGAACGATTAAACCGTGATTTAAAGCAACCCTTAACAGCCAGAGTCTTAGGTACGGGTCGTAGTTGGCTTAATCACCTATAGGGAGTCCAGAAAGCACTAAATAATCCACCTAGAAGGTCCCAGGGGGGTTGTACTTCATATAAGTGTCTGTTCAGAACTCAAATGTATGTTCCGGATCTTGATGGTCCTGGCGTGGAGGCAGCAGAAATACCTTTTGACATAAATGAACGTGTCACTGCCTTACAGGAATTGCAATAGTTCAGTGATGATAATTCTTCTAATAGTGCCGCCTCCACAGGAATCAAGGATGTGCCTGTAACATCTACTGGCTGGATTCCCAAAGTTGGGGATATTGTATGTGAAAAAGTCGCTGTGAAAAAGGAATTTGGCCCTTCTTATCGAGCACCAGTCCCAGTACTCGGGATACACGGTACTAGAACAGTACTAGAATTTGGAAGGTGCCAAAGAAAATCATTTTGTCTCCATCAACAATGTCAAACTACACCATGTGGCTGATCCTGCACAGCCGACCAAGAGGAACATCCAGTAGTTCCTGAATCCCTCTCACGTCTGGCGAAGAAGTCCTTCTACAAGTTGTATATACCAACACCGACACCTCTCCGAGCTTGGGGAGGGTGGAAGATGATCTTGCATTAGTTCCACTAACGTCTAAAATAATTTAGAAATATTTGACCAAGCAGATTCAACTCCAACACAGATGGATGGTGCTATCTATAGTGTGCCACCACAGGAAACACCAACTCCACCACTGACAACGGCTCTGCCATTTGCACGAACTGCCTCTGGATATTTTGCCGACTTCAACGATGACTTCTCAGACTCATTCGCCTCTTCGACAGCTGACTTGTCAAGTGCACGTAAGCTAAAACACTGGCTTAAAGAAACGTATTTTATTTTTCCATGGAACTATCTATGGCTCTCTTTGACTGTATTAGCCTTTCTACTTTGGATTGGTTTTGTCATCACCTTTTTCTTATTAGTACATGGTCACTTTCTTCCTGAAAGATCAACAGTTGAACTGGTGGAGCAGGTTTTAACACCATATTTTTCATCACATAAAGTTCAAAGAGACTTATCCTTTGTGAACATTTCTGCAGTACCAATTCCTGATGGGATTGTTTGGGACAAAGTAATGTTTGATAAATATGGTCCCACTGAAGTTATTCAAATACCGTATGTGTTCAAACTATCAATGAATGATATAGTAATGCCAGGCAATGTTTCTGATGATTGGGATGTGAAAACAGTTGATTCTATGATGACTGAATTGCAATATTATACTGTCTTTGAAAACAAAGGTTTACCAATTTAAAGAAAATTATGGTGATATGTTTTGCTATAATTATTATGGGCACCATTTCATACATAGAGCGAGCAGCCCCAGAACTGTTTTTAATTATATGCAATGGGAACATTCCCCGACTTCCATACATACTCTGAAAAGTTTGCTTATTTTTCTGGGCACAATGTGAAAAATGCTGAGTCATATTATTTTAAAGTACCACCTACTAAGGATATACATATATTAATGACCAATACAAAATTTATATATTCGGAATCCTTTGTTTCCCGGTTATCAATAGAAGGCTATGAATATTGGCTGGAAACTTTTGATCTGAAAAGTGTGTGGGGAACAAGAAATTGGCAAATTAAGGGAAAGGAAGCTTTGTTTAGAGCATGCCTTATTCCTGTTCAAATGATCTTTTTAAATAAAACAGTACAACAGACAAGTTGTTTAGGCTTAGCTAAAATTAGGGAATTAAACATGCCCAGTATACCTGCCCCCGCAAAGTTTTATAAATGGCAAAACTATCCAAATGCAACTGAAAATCAGCTCGATGAATGGGTCCAGAGTGGTACATTTAATACATCACTGACACGTCCTGGCGGGTGGTTATTGTGGCCAATAGATACCAACGTGTATCATCAACGTTTTATTAACTCCTCGGGGGGCTTTAGGACAAGTAGGCCAGACCCTCACTATATATCATCCGAACATGCGGGTATAGTTACATCATATAGTGTGGGAAAATTGTGCCAGCAATGGTTAAAATCACCCTTACTAGATGCGGTTAGAGAACACCTCAGTCTCCTGTCTAACACCACTGATTTATAAGACTTCCTGTTAGGTTCCATAACACCACGTAGGAAGCGTTTCTTATACGCAGTATATAATGAAATTTGGAAGCTTTCCCAACAAGATGCTGCTGCCCTGTTGAGGCAAATAGATCAAGAAAATCTAAAAAAAAGGCATTAGCTGTTGTGGATAATGGGATTAACACCTTGTCCGACCGGATATATACCATAAATAATATTGTCTCTTCTGCTATAGACATTGTACAATCAGATATGTCTTCCTTACACTATGGACAGAGTCAGATCAGGTCCATTATGCAGTTGGGTTGGACGCTTCACACATTGAAGGCGGGTTGCGTTACCTTGCAGCATGTCAGTGCAAGGGAGATATTTTCTTCCTTTAATTTAACACGACAGCAACAACTAATGGCTAAGAAGGAAGCGACTTATGTCATGCTTAACATCGAGAAATTAGAAAAGTTGCCTTTTGCTGTGGCCGAAATGCCATCTGCTGAGTGGTTAATACATGAGGTTATTAATCTGCCTATTTCAACACTTCAATTCACCTCCTGTTTAAAACACATTCCGGTAGGCAGATACGAAAAGCGGGAGATAGTTACATCCATGAGGTGTGGGAGCTTCCCTTCTCATACAAATGCTTCAGTGGCATGAAAGAGGTATTTCTTAGCGGTAGTGAATGCGAGACTTCAGTCAGCCACTCGATGGTTTGTAAACAGCTGTCCTTGCATGGGGCGTGTAACGCGTCTGCTGCGAACTTGGCTTGTTATCTGAAGGGAGTTCCAGCCCCCTTTATCAGACCTACGTACCAGGTGCTTTCAAACGGCAGCTACGTCCTCCTCAATGGTGAAGACTGTTGTGGCATGCAGACCGGAATAGTTTATATTGTTTCAGTCTCTAAGGTCGTTACATGCTGCGGAAATGTACTTTTTCCCCCAACTAAAATTAAGAAGGTAACTGATATTTGGCCTTACATTGCTGCTTCAAAACGTGAATTTTGACAAGTTAAGCAGACTCAAGACTTTACTGTTTCAAAAGCATGTGGCCCTTACATCTGCGCGCAAAACCTACGCACTTCAAGTGGCAAGGTCATCGGCAGAAATACAGTCCCTGTTAAATACAAACTTTCTGAGACACTTTGGTGAACTTGTGGGACTAATATTTAATGCGTCCAGTACAACTGGTATCGCACATTTTTTCAAAGCTGTTGCTTCTGGTTTCATTCACACCTTCTCCTCCGTCTTTGGTTTGATACCTTCAGCTATCCACTCAATTTTCTCTAACATTTTCGGGGGATTTCCGATAACTTTGGCTTTATTAGCTGGCATCCTGCTGTTGCTGTTGTTTAAACGCACTGGTTGTCCCACCACAACGAGGAGAAATGACGGCGCTCCCATCAGCGCAGCTGTGTCGTGAACGTATGATACAGTATTTTGGAGCAACACTCCTGGAGCAATTGGAGTGAGGCTCGTCTTTGTCATTCAGACCGGTTTTGCATTGTGTGCAGCCTGTGTTTCGGTGCCTCTGGTGCTCTTTTGAACATGCACTGGAAATCTGTCTTTCACAGCAGCGCTTGCCTGCAGTAGATGCTGATCTCTTGATGTTCTCACGGAGGGTTCATTTCCGGACATGCGCATTGAGGTTGCGTTTGCTACGTGAAGCTACTTATGAGTTGCCCTTCCTGGAGGAAGTTGTTCATGACTCATCACTGGGCACACCACAGGATGCCGCCTTTTTTACACTGGGGCTACGGAACACACCTGCTCCTTGATCCTTCTTGGTGAGGACTTTCCGATTTTTAACATCGGCTGAAGTGGAAGATCTCCTATTCTCCATGACTTGTACCTAGTTTGGAACTTTTCTAAATTGACATGCCCTTCAAATTAGATTTTATGCCACATGCTTATGTTTTAAATTGTCACATAGGATGCTTGTGTGTCCTTTTAACTTGTCCAAATTGACTTTGCTTTTATATATATCTTAGGTTGAGCTTTTTAGCATAACATTTTAGCTTTGGCTTTGAACCACTTTCAACTGACAAGGGGAGGGTGTTGTGTAGCCATTTTAGTCAGAGCTCCATGCACGTTATCTTAACACACTAATCCGCTGTGCACTTTAACCTAGAAATGTTTTATTCAGTTTCGCATTATTATTATTACAATAACCATTTTTACGGTCTTGTTTTATTTTCATCTATCTAACTGTTTTGCCTAGGCCAGCACGCTGTTCTCAAACAAGACATTCTTGATCACTCTGTGCTTCATTCAAGGCTACAGTTCGGTACATTGCCGGTGAACGTGGTAGAAGTTTAGTCTCCAACATTTGTAGAAAATACACATCCTTACGTAGGGACATTTTCTCAGAACATCAGCTGTGTTATTATATAAACACTTCCTTGTGCCTTACACGTTAGAGGGAGATTCCAGCCAGGGAACCACAACTGTATGCTGATTGCCGAATGCTTCGCTACAGATGCCAACACAGACCACAGGCCTTTGCTCAGGTATGGGGGTTGACGTCTTCCCAGGGGAACCTGAAAGGCAGAATTAGAGCTTAACATGCTGTGCTCAAATTATAACTTAGATAAGAAATAGTACATCGATCATAGTGACAATATGATAACGTTGTTTTTGTGCTTCACTCTTCTCATCACAACTTTAATACTGTCATGTTGTGTCGTCCTGGTTATTGCAGCTCACGCTTTGCTATCTGAGATGCAGTCGTTTTATTAAACTCATTATTGAAACATATACTGCCTCTGTTTGTCGTTTATATATGAGACTGAATTGTAAATGAGAGAACCGGATGCGACCTGAGTGACCACGACTTCCCTGAGAAGCCTAGTATGTCATGCACTCGGCTGCCCAATCATCACTATCCTTTGGTAGGGATGAGGCACTGCTAGTTGGCCGGAGCAAAACCCGGATTGGAGCGGCAGGTGTCACCCGCAGTGGGTTAGACTCAGTCTCCCACACCGCGGCCGATTCTGCTGATAAAAATCCAGTAGTCTCATTAGAATAATGAGAGCCTATGTGACAGTTGCGGACCCTCTGATTAGGTGTCACGAACCCCATGGTGTCCTCGTACCTCAGGTTAAGAACCACTGCTCTGAATATCCTATTGATGAAAACATATTTTTGGAAAAATGTGTTGTGAATGGACACAAGCCCAAAATTAGATATGTTTGTTAGATGGAGACCAATTATGGTGTCCCTACATGACCATACTTGTGATCCTGGGCAATTATCACATATCTGAGTACCTATAAATACGTGAGTTTAGGATGCTCTCTGGACAAATCCTTCCTTGCATTTGCCTTGCCCAACTGTAATGTTGCTGTGTGCACAATGACAATCCTGGCAACTACAACTGTCTTGCTCTGACATCACAAAAAGCTTTGTCTCAGGGCTGCAGCAGGAATGTTTCTCCTTTCTCATTAACCAGTATCAGCTATCACAGTCTTGCGTTCTGAACTGTGCCTGTTTGCTCTTGAGCTGGGAGGGGGAGATGTGGGATGGGGTGGGGGCTGGAGGATTTCTACTGTGCAGCAGGAACATTTGCGCTGACCCTCAAAGGTTAAGGACTCATCTTAATGGTCCACCATGAGGATGAGTAAACCCCATAAACCCATCACCGCCAACCAGTGGCTGATTGGCACAGCGTGAAACCTAGCATTTGACACTAACTCTGGCATTCTTCTTTAACTAAACAGCCTGATCCTGAGCAGATACAGTGTTCCCATGAGCCTCCAGTTTGCTCATTACCAACCCCCTCTACAGCGCAGCAGATGCATTGACATCGACACCCCCCAGGGAGATTAAAGGGTCCCTTTCCTTTGATGCCACCCATGATAGTGAATAGACCATATCACTGGCATCTTCTCTGTGTCCTTTGTGTGCCCCGACTTCATACCCACATCCCCCACCCCCACCGGGCGGGCATTGAGGACACTCATGATGCAAAGGCCTGCTGGTAAACCCCAAAATATCAGTGGGTCACTGAGGGAAGTGCTGAGCACAAGTCTCTGCAAGAGCAGAGGCTCGCACCCTAAGAGGGCTATTGGGGCTGGCATCGTAAACAATGCCAGGGCCTGGGAATAGAGGTCCCCAGAGGGGACAATAGGCCTGAAATAGCACCCAAAGCGTGGGGGGTGAAGAGGGAAAGGGGAAAAGGGTGCAAATCTACAAGTAACAGTCAGCAATATGGAGGGTAACGCCCATATAACCCCCGGATCCTGGCCTATTAAAGCACAACAAAAAGGCTTAATGAACCAGGGGTATACATTAAATTATTCTAGTATACAATGACATCCTTAATTGTCACGAAGTACATTTATTCCTTTAAAATAATTGTATCCATTTTAGTGCAACACCATAGCTAAGGTTATAATATATAAATTCTTTCAAAAATGATAAAACAAATACACCAAAACAAACATGAGTGAACAAATAATCACACAAAAGGTTCTTTATGGGATTCCTTGTAACTTTCAAAGTTCAAGGTAAGGTGGTTGTGCATCAAATCCACCAAAGGTAGCCTATCATGTGCCAAGGCTTCTGGGTCCAAGTAGCCTCCTATTTCACCCGGCTACCACTATTCTAACTAAATTTATATTTTTGGGACACCTTTCAAAGTTGTTGAATCGTTTCGGCCATTAGAAATTCGGACTCATCAGGACTCCGGAAGACGAGAAAGCTCATCAATCTTATTAAAACTATTGATGTAGAAATTATATAAAAAATGAACATAAAATTTTTCAAAAAGACTAGGATGAGCCACCAAAAATTATGTTGGAGGCACAACTCTTAATAAGTCAAACTTCAATCATGCTCTTTTGACCATCAATATACCTTGACATGCTAGACCAGTAACATACATGCACGTGCCAGATGCACCTTTCTAGTGACACACACAATGCGTCCCATGGTGTTAGTGCTAGAATCCCTCATATTATTAGAGGGAGATTGCTTCCGTTGGTACATGCATATTTCCTTCAATGAACGCCAGGAGGGTCCCTTTTAGGCCTATATAATAAGGGTGCGCATTATGTCCAACTGTGATCTCATATGCAGCTGGACCCAATGTTCTTTTGATATGTATATCCTTTTAATACTGCTGACAATTCATGTTACCCAAATGTAAATACAGCCCTGGTTCATTAAAGACTCTGAGAGTGCGTGTCAAGTGAAGAAACCAATGGAAAAACTCACTGGAGTCTTGTACGGGTCAGAATGGTTGTCTCAATAGTATCCTTGGAACATGATCGCAAAAGAAAGCAGCCTACATACAAAAAGGGACCACAAATATCAAATATTGCGCTTAACCCTGTGCATCAAACCCATGCAGTGAACATTAAAACCTAGTGGTTATGGTTCAAACATTATCCCGGAGGGAAACTCGATGAATCAAAAGATCTGTTGGTCTTGTAGGGAACACAAATACAAGTGACTCTCAATACAATACAAGTGACTCTCCCATCACCCCCATCTACTAAGGGGAAACAAAGGACAGCCCCAGAATGCAAACTCCCACAGCATACCTTGGGGTTCCGACGTGACATTCTCGAAAATGTCAATAGGTCCACCACCAGCTCCTTCGTACTTTCCTCTAATAAAGAAAATGCAATACATGGCGGCCATATTGTAGCAGGGCATATTCAACTGGTGCAAATTCTAATTATGCAATATTAAGAAATTCCATAAACTGTGGTTCAAGATAAAGACCTATGGCAAGTTACCATGCTCATTGTTAATACGTAATAGGATTTCATAAGCCCAAGGGTGGGCATCTGGTGGATAGCTCTACCTCTCCCCTTATAAAATCATTTTATAAACCACAATTCCATACCGTATACATTGTCTGTACTGATAGAATAATAATGAGGCATAGATAAAGTATTTTACAACATATATATCTATATAACATATCACAATTCCAAAAAGTAATATTCCACATTACACAATATACATAGTATTGGTAATTCCCTTTGAAATCTGTATAATCTACTGTATGTGGCTCTTAAATTGCAAATATAAATTGCTTAGATCTACTTTTCACTTCAATATCCAAGGAATTATGCTCATATTGCTATAAGCCCCTGTATATTTCCCCATTGGACGGTTCTACAAATCAGAATGCTTTCTTATGTTGTTGCAAATATTGTTGTGATCAGCCTCTTATATTTTCATCATAATAGCAAGTTAACCAATGCGTATGATATTATCTTTTGAGTGCATCATTTACTCAAAATGCTCAACCAAGGGAGCCCCCTGTGTACCACACCTAATGCATGATGTTATGTTGCAAAATTCTTGATTTGACGGTCTGTGTCGTAAGACCTATATATGTCAAGTCACAGGGACTTTTGATACAATACACCACATTTTTTGCTTTACAAGTCGAGAGTTTGACTTGATTGTGAATGGTACCATTTATAGTGATACTTTTTGTGTCTGCCGTGAACCTACAACTTGTACAACTTTTACATTTATAGGGGGCTCCGCCGTCCGCCAAGGTACCGCCGCCAAATGACCGCACCGCGGTCAAAAGACCGCGGCGGCCATTCAAACATTTCCTCTGGGCCGGCGGGTGCTCTCCAAAAGAGCGCCCGCCGGCCCAGAGGAAATGCCCCTGTAACGAGGACGCCGGCTCAGAATTGAGCCGGCGTAGTTGCAGGGGTGCGACGGGTGCAGTTGCACCCGTCGCGTATTTCAGTGTCTGTCCATTGGCATGGGCACTGCAGGGGCCCCCAGGGGCCCCGCGGCACCCCCTACCGCCATCCTGTTCATGGCGGATTTCCCGCCATGAACAGGATGGCGGTATGGGGTGTCTGAATCCTCATGGCGGCGGAGCGTGCTCCGCCGCCATGGAGGATTCACTGGGGCAGCGGTAAACCGGCGGGAGACCGCCGGTTTACCCTTTCTGACCGCGGCTGAACCGCCGCGGTCAGAATGCCCTCGGGAGCACCGCCAGCCTGTTGGCGGTGCTCCCGTGGTCGGTGACCCTGGCGGTCACCGGCCGCCAGGGTCAGAATGACCCCCATAGTGTCCTACCACTGGTGGAACGCCCAGCATTGTGGGCATGTCCTTCTGTTTTTTAGTTGGTCTAACTGCTTTTACCAACTGCTGTCCAATATTTGCAATAATTGCAATACCTACAAGTAAGGCGCAGAACCCGCCGGCCAATAGGAAGGCCAGGCAGGGTTCATAATTTACCCTCAGGGCATTGTTGCCCTATTAAGAAGGGGCCAAGCGCCCGTGTCTGGTCAATCACAGGTCAGGCGCTGCTCTTCAAAAGTGCAGCATCACCTTGGCGGCCTGAACAAGGAGAATAGTGGTGAGCGGCACAGCTGAGCAGCGGCAAGCAGAGCAAGCATTACTGCAGGGCTTGCCTACAAGCTAAGAGGCTGGGCTGAGCTCCTTAAAGGTGCACGCACCACGGCTGAGCTCTTTGCACGGCAGCTTATGACAAGGCTGAGAGCGGGTTGAAGCTGAGTGTATTTGGCTCACTCCTCCAGACAGCCCGCAAACAAGGCAGCGGGCATGCAACATGCTGAAGTGCTTCAGGTACACAATGCGATTGCCCGAGCACACAAATATTTAGGACACACCTTGGGCACTTGAAGAAATTGGACAGCAAGGGAAACAAAATATCTAAGATTAAGGGAGTGACCCCTTTGGCATTCTACATAATTATACTTTATAAAAAAACAAGTTTCAGTGGGGAGCGACCCTTGGGCAAGCTGCAAAATTTATAAAGGACAAGTTGCTCAATATACATCAGTGGCATCAGGGCAGGCCACATCTCCTCCAAACACTCATCCCTTCATTTCTCTGGGAGCACACAGGGACTGCCCAGAAGGGTGACACAACCCGTGGGGCGAAAGGGGCAAAGCCACCACTAAGGGGCTGAGCAGGCAGGCAGAGTACACCTGGGGACAGCCCACAAAAGGTGACGCGACCTGTTGTGTTAAAGCCAAGTCAGTCCACAGCTGGGTACAGCTCCTAAAGGGGTGACACGACCAAGAATGGTGTTAAAGCCAAGTGCAGCCAAGGGAGTCCACAGCTGGGGACAGCCCCTAAAGGGGTGACGCAAACACAGACTGCGCAAGTGTGGGAGCAACAACTATTGAACAAAGGAACCAGGCAGCAGCTTGCAGCCAGAGGACATCAAGGAGATAATCAAGGCAGCGAAAGAAGCACCGACCCCACACACAGCAAAAAATGTCTGCTGAGGCAACTGAAAGGGGAGCAAAAAGGGCAGAGCAGCCTGGAAGAGCCCAGCAACAACAGCAAAAGTGAGGTGCAGTGTAAAGACCGCCTGAAGGAGAGTGAAGAGGCAGAAGATCTCAAGAAATGCTGATGCATCGCCAACAGGAGTGGCAAGAAAGTGGCAGGGAAAAAAGAGGATGGAAACAAGGCCAGGACATCCAGAACTGGGCAACCAGTGCCAGCAAGAAGCCAAAGTCTTTGTATATTGAGCAGATGAGCGCAATTGAGTATGTTTGCTTAAAATCATTTGCGCAGCTGCTGTTTGGCAACACTGAGGGGGCAGATACGCTGGTGGAAGCAAGGCAATGGGTCACCGGGGGTGAAGACAGGCACTACACACGCAGCCACACAACCCCCAAGCATGCCCCATTGAAAAGACAATCAACAAATGATACCTGCCCATCCCTCACAGAGGCATGGGGAAGCAAGGTGGGGAACAGAGTCCAAAGCCAAGAGGTGGTAGGGCTAGCACCAGAGGCTTACAAGAGGATGACATAGTGACAAGGGCCATGGGCCATGGGCCTATCAAGCCTGATACCTTTGTCAGTAAAAGAGCGCATCTGGCTCAAATAATTCATCGACGTTTTCACACTGTTGGAGATTCAGATAGAAGGGCCAGACCTAGCGATATGCGACAAGAAAGAAGAGGACAGGAAAGAGAGGGTGTGAGTCAGGAAAGAAAGGAGCTTCAATAACTCACTAGATGCTTTCAGGATAATGACTTGTGTGACAGTTGAGAAGTTCCCTAATTGCGCAAAGGACTTATGGTTATACGAGTCCAAAAATCATGAGGCATATAGGCAATTCGCGTGGAAAGAGTGGTTGGATTACGATAAATGCTTTATGATGAAAATGCAGGCACAGTCAGACATGGAGTGGAACGAGGAGGAAGTCTCAAATTACATGTATAAAATGATTGTGGCCAGGGAGGCCAGGTCATGGTCTGGGAAACAAGAGCAGTCCTTTCAGAAGGGTCATTTCAAGAGGCACCAAGAGAAACAGAAGTCCTTCTTTAAGTACACACTTTTTCTAGTTGGAAAGGGGGTGCAGCAGGAAGAGCTTCCCAAAAGTATGTTTCAAATATGAAAGGGATGAACGCATTTGGGGTCTAGCATGTAAGTGTAGACATGTGCTCAACCTGTGGAGGGGAGCACCCAGCAGTCGACTGCAAGAAAGGTAGAGGTGACAGAGAGACAGAGAAAAAAGAGAAAGCGAGAAAAAAAGTAGCTCAGGGATAGGAGAATGCAAAATGGATGGGTGGCTTTCAGCTAGCCCGCTTCCCCATCAACACCAACAGGCTAAGATTGCTAACTAATCAGTATGACAGTAAGGCAGATGCACACTTGCTATGTGAAGGCTTTGAGAAAGGTTTAAAAATTCCAGTAACGGTGCATCAGGACATGCAAAACCAAAAATCTTTGTACAGTGCTCCAGCACACTGACACAGTGTGCAAGACAATTCTGAAAGAGAAAGGGTTGGGAAGGATAGGGGGTTCCCTGGCCAGAGGGAGGCCAGCTGACTTTGTGATTACTCCACTAGGGGTGGTACCCAAGAAGGAATACAGCCACTACAGACTAACGGCCCATTTGTCCTTTCATGAGAGAGAGAATCAGTCAACGATGGATCAACCCGAGGACTGCGTAGTGGGATGTGAATCAGTAGACAGTGCCTTTGGACTCCTGCTAGTGCTCCCTGAGAGCTACCACCCACTGGGTTTCCAATTTGAAGAGGAGACTTACTTTGATAAAGCCATACCCCTGGGGTGTTCCATATCCTGTACATATCTTGAGTGATTCAGCACCATTCTGGAATGGACACTACACAGAAAGGCCTTGGACGGGGAGGGGGCAAAGTCCACTACCTAGGTGACTTCCTGTTCATAGGTGAACCAGGGTGTGATGAGTGTCGGAACTTGGTTAGCACCATTCAGCAGTTAGTGGCTGAACTGAGCATGCCATTGGCCACAGACAAAACAGTGGGACCAGCTACCAAGATTGTATTCCTAGGAATAGAGCTCGTCGCAGGCACATCTTGCATCCCGGAGGAAAACGTGCAGGATATCCCGGGCAAAATCAGGGCACTAGTAGGGAAAGAGAAGGTCATGCTGCGTGAAATGTGAGAGCTGGTGGATAAATTGAACTTCATGGCAAGAGTCATCGTAGCAGGTAAAGTGTTTGCAAGGCAGGTAACCCTGCTGACGAGAAGGCTGCGGAAGAAGTACTACCTCATTAGGTTAAGTGCAGGGGCAAAGCAGGACCTAAGGACCTGGCTATCCTTCCTGAAGGATTTTAATGGGGTGGTCATATGGAGAGAAGGCTGGGTCTCGGACAGTGAACTGGCACTGAACACAGACTGCACAGACAGTCTCGGTTTTAGAGCAATCCTAGGGGAAAAATGGTGTGCAAAGAAGCAGCCTGCAGAGTGGGCAGCAGCGGCGATAACCAAAATCATCTTTCTTAGAACTGTTTCCCACAATAATAGCAAGACTGTGCAACATGAAACTGACCCTGTGGTCAGATAACCAGGCAGAGTTGCACGCCATCAACACTGGGAAAGCCAAGTGTCTACGGATTTTGAGACGATTGGTGAAGATACAATTGGCAGCAATTTGAAGGTGAAGGCAAAACATGTCCCAGGGATCAATAATTCTCAAGTCGACATTAGCCTTCTTAGGTGTTTCCAGATGCGAAAATTCAGTGAGCTGGCCCCCACAGCGGTGAGAGTTATAACCCCTTTTCCAGAGGAGATTTGGTTCCTGGCAGATGAAACCTGTCCCAGCTGGTACAGCATGCATTGGCACTGAAGACAGCAGAAAGGTACAACACATACAAAAGGACAGTTCAGAGGGTTACAGGGCTGCAATTGTTCAAGGATCCATGGATCCATGGACCACAGCGGGGGCTGCAGAGCAATTTTTAAGGTGTCCATTTCATCAGAGCAAGAGTAGATTGTGGGCTCAAGCAAACCTGCCCGCAATAGCCCATTTCTCCAAACTGGCCACCGGGGAGGATTCCACCACCTCTCACTACCTCAAGGCAGCACTGAAGGTATGGCTCTCATTCCTTCTGCATTGGGGCAGCAACAACAGCAGCAAGGATGGGGGTAACAACTGAAGGCATCAAAAGTATAGGGAGGTGGCGCTCAGCAGCCTACAAGTGTCATGTGAGAATCCAACAAGGTGGGGGACTATAGAATACCCCCCAACCCCTCACCACCCCGAGGGAGTAAATTGTGGAACACTCATTCATCTGGAGAACCCAGAAATGTTGGTCGTGGGGGAAGATTCAGTCTCCCCAGACCAAGCAAAACAAACTTAAGATGGAATGGACACCTAGAATGCGATGGGAGAAGCTGGAGACTGCATTAGATAGCTTGCACAAAGAGGACCCTACCGAACCGGATTTGCTTATTGTGCAGCTACAAGAGAATGACCTGACAGCTGAGAAGGAAGAGCGTATCAGGCACGACTTACCCAAGGCTTCCAGGCTCCTGGGAAGTGCCTGCCTGATATGGTCTGAGACCATGCCCAGGCAAAAATAATGAGAAGCTTTGTCCACCAGTGCCCTGGAATAATCAAGGAAAAAGTGCAATGTGGCAGCAGCCAAATATTGCAGGGCAAACAGATGGGAAACTATTTGGCGCGGTCTTATCAATTTAAGGCACCTGGAATACTTCAGTACGGATAGGGTGCACCTCTTAGAAACTGGAATGGAAGGATTCTGAGCCAATGTATGGGCAGCCATGGCACTGGTATAGTGCCACTAAAGAACAAACGCCCGCAGAAAGAGGGAGCAGTCCGAGGACATAAGCCCACATGCAGTGTGGTGGTGAAGGAGACAAATAAATGGAGCTTAAGGAGGTTGAAAGGCCACACCCGACCACAGTGGGGTAGCAGACCTGGTACTTACTTTGGCATGCCTCACGGCAAGGTAAGGCAGTCGGGGGGACACAGAACACAGTACTCGCATCCCAGGCCCGCATGACGGTGGACCATAGAGAATAGTGCTCAACTCCAACAAGACAAAAGTCCTCATCTTGGGCAACACTTCCTCCATCTGGGATGACTCCTGGTTACCCGCAGCCCCCCTTACACCGACCAACCACGCACATAATCTCGGCACCATCCTCGACTCCTCGCTCTCTAAGAACCACCAAGTCAACACCATCTCATCCTCCTGCTTACTCATGCTCCGCCTGCTTCAAAAGATCTTCAAGTGGATCCCCATTGAATCCAGCAGAACAGTCACCCAGGTGCTCGTCAGCAGCAAGCTCGACTACGGCAACACACTCTATGCAGGCACCACCCAGAATCTCAAAACATAGATGCAAAGAATCCAGAACGCCGCCGCTAGACTTATCCTGGACATCCCTCGCCGGAGCCACATCTCCGAGCACCTGAAAGACCCACACTGGCTCCTGATCAACAAAAGAATCACCTTCAAGCTCCTCACGCATGCCTACAAGGCTCTCCACAACATCGGACCACAAACCACAACTACCCCACCCCCTATCCCTAGATGTGCAAGAAATGTCGAGGGATCCATGGGAGGCCCCACCCCACCCTCCTCATCCCAAGACCGAAGGGAAATGAGGAACTGGAGGGGACCCCCTCCCAAAATACAGAGGTAATTGGACTCTTGGTGCTCCTCTCACCAAGGCTGCCGAAATCCAAACGTGTGGCCCAGCTCCATGGGGAGTGCCGTCACCTTGATACACCAGGTGCAGATGCACCGGTGCCCACTGTTACCCAACATTTTCTCCACTTTTGCACATCACCACACCCAAAGAGGGGGGCATCTGTCTCATACGACCTCTTGTAAGCCTGGCTCCAGCGCATTATGAAGGGCAGATGGATCAGAATGGGATGCCAGGGTCACCACCCCTTCCCAACTTTGAACAGTGCAGCAAGTGCCAGTTTGGGGGTGAGGGCACTCAGTACCATAACTGCTGTATGGGGAAACACCATGGTCACCCCATCCACCTTTTTTGTTGACAAACCCTGCACAATTATTTTCATTGGCTGCCAGTACACCATGAATTGGCAGCCACACTCATACACTCTTCCCTTCTGTCTCAGGATCGAGAGCTATGGGAACGAGAAGAGGCAAGGCCCCATTTCCCAAAGTACAGCAGACCCTATGGGAAAGGGCCCCAGAAGCAGGGCAGAGCACCAACCCACAGAGGGGAGTCTATACTGCCTCCTGGTACATGACACCCAAACCTGTGCCAGTCGCACCTTCTCTTCATGTCTGGTGCAACCCAGCATCCAGCCCTAAACACACATGCATTGTCCTTTGTAGGAGCGTGGGGAGCGCTATGTCTCATGCTATGTCTCGTGGTTCGACAATAAAGGCACCTCTGCATCACTACCCCAGAGCAGACCATCCCAGACAAGGCACTGTTACATCGCTACCTCAGGGCAGACCCTCCCAGACAATCTACTCACCAACCTATTGCCTTCATACCTCTGCCGCCCCACCCCTTTGCCTTGTCTCACATTTGCACAATGTAATGTGACAAAGAAACCCACTCCTGCGTAGAATTCTGTCTATCCTGATGCACTACAACTCCTCTAGCCCTCCCCCATCCAACACCCACCCCCTCACCTCACGCAATGCTGCAGCAGCAACTCTCTTGTCTAAAGAATCCCCATAAGAAAGAGGGCCTCTTGACGGGTGTCTGTGGATAAAATCCCCCTATCACCGAGGCCAAATACCTCTTGGTAAATAAACAACTGGAACGGACCCTGTGTCCCACTCCACTGCTGAGTAACTTCCCTGCATTCCTCTATCCCACTCATCATGCCTACCGAGTCCGGACTCTGCTCTCTGGGCATGGCCTCCACAAAGGTGCATCATTCAGCCACATCCCCACCCTTTCCAGAAGAGGGGCCGAACCGAAGGGCATTGCCTCCAAGACTATCAGCAGTGGGTTATCGAGCCTCCTGCATGCTCGTCGTTTAAGAGTGAAAAGCCGCACAGCATCCCGCTGCTCTCTTGAAGAGTTCATTTGAGTGTGGTTCCTGCTTTAAAATGGAGTAAAAAAGTGTGCCCATTTATTTATATCTTTAGATCTGCTAACGTACCAGTTAACACTGATTGTGCCTCGGACAAACCACATGACTGTCATTTTTGAAGTATTGATCACCTGTTTGTTAATCTTGTAAACGTCTCTGCAGGCCAATTGCAGTCTGATCTACTTAGATGAGATTGTCTGCATATGGCAAAATGGAGTTTCAAGAACCATCCAACTAAGGAAGGAAACAGTTTGTATTACTAAAATGGTGTACAACATCAGTCACATACAGATTGAATAGGTAGAACTGCAAGAATGCAACCCTGCTTATAACCACTCCAGTGTAATTCTATTGAATAATGGGGCCTCCTTTGTTTGAATTGTAAACCTGTTGTTAGAGTGCTGTGCTCTAATCATCATGAGCTTAGAGCAGTGGTTCTCAACCTGTGGGTCAGGGACCCCTAGGGTCCGCAAAGCCTCCTCAGGGGGTCCACGACTGCTTAGAAAATTAAATAATATTAACAGATTAGGTCCCAAGCTTTTAGAAATGGCTCAGGGAGGGGACCCCCAAATCCAACAATGATTTAGTGGTGGTCCCCAGGTTCCAGTAATGATAATGTGGGGGTCCACAGAAGTCAAAAGGTTGGGAACTGCTGGAGTGATCAATGCACGTCCCCATGCTTACTCCTAAGCAAGGAGCTGACTGTCTTATCAAAAGCGACCCTATTACCAATAAAACAACAGTACTGACTTCTTTTGTTTGCCAGAGTAGTAGCGGCAAGCTGGTAAAGCACGGTCAGAGAATCAGATGCTGAGGCCCCAGTGCACAGGACTGTTTGAACTAAGGGAATTAGTCTGTATGAAGTAACTGGGATCTAGAGAGCTAAAAGGACTGGAATAACGATAGACTTTCTTTGACATTCAAGAGGGTGACAAGTCCATAATTTCTTGCAGTATTTGTATCAACTTTCCTGTGTTTGAACAAGATAATTGGATGACTAGAGTTCTAGTACTAGCTGAAATAGTGACAGGAGCAATGGGGATTGTTTCAGGTAAAGCAATTCCTAATCCATTGGGGCCGAGAGCCTGAGAGGATTTAGCTTTTAATCAAATCTTTATTATGAGCCACTGATTACTAAGCCCAAGCCAGTATTTTTAAATTTGGGTTGGTTGTCGCTGGTGCAAGTCAAACATTGCACGGTGTTCACTTTTGACCTTTGTTTATACCCTCGCTCTAGGCAGCATCATTAGGATTTAAAAGCTTTTGACTTCAGTCATTTGTGCTTTGATACTAAGCAGTAGAGATTGGTTATATATTAGCTACCCTTTCCTCTTTCCAGGATAGAATTTCACACCTCAAACCCAGTCCTCCATGTCTCCGGGGAAAAAAAAAACTTTACAGGCATTCCATTGGAGGAGAGCGTCTCTTTAAGTCTATCATTTTAAGACTTACTCGTTGTGACCTATCATGTGACAGTTTCCCCCTTCACCTTCGACGACCGTATGGTTTGCAAGTGCCAGTGATTTTTATTAAAGAAGATGTGGAGCTTCGAACCTCAAGTTGCTTTTTATGCGCAAACTGTGCAGTGCAGCCATCTTTATGAATCGGCCCCACAACAAGTAATATTGTACACGGCATATTATAATTTGCCTATTGGAAACGTGTCTGTGTCCTGTACTGGTAATCCAGTGTAATCGGGGTGTGGATATGTGGTCGAGAATAGGTTTAAGTAGCTCTTTTGGTGACAAAATTCTCACTAAAGTTTAAAAAGGCGATGGATAGAAAGCTGCCAACATTAAGTGAATATAAAATCTTCTTGTTTCATATCTTTTAGTGTTACACTGTTCAACCTTGTCTGAGCTCAAGGCTGAGTTGTTCTTGGTATCTGACAAAAGTACTAAATTCACTCTTAACGTTGCATGTATCTGTTTCTCTGATGTCAGTGCTAATAACTATAGATTTTTCATGTTCTGTTATGGTTTGTGTTTGACTTTCAGAGCCATGTTTGAAGTAAATATGAAAGAAAGAGATGATGGAACCGTAACTTTAAGCAACCTATCTCCCCAAGCAGTGAAGGTATTTCTTGACTATGCATATACAGGAAAAACGCAAATAACAGAAGACAACGTAGATATGCTGTTCCAGCTTTCTTCCTTCCTACAGATTTCTCTTCTTTCGAAAGCTTGTAGTGATTTTTTGATAAAAAGCATTGACTTAATCAATTGTTTGCAATTATTAGCAATATCGGAAAGTTATGGTTCTTCTCGGCTCTTTAACCATGCTTTGGATTTTGCTTTACAACATTTTTCTTTGCTACTTGAATCAACCGACTTCCTTGAGATGGGCGTGGATATATTAGAAAAATGTATAGAAGCAGATGAACTAAATGTACCTGCAGAAGAATCAGTTTTAAATGCTGTTTTCTCTTGGACCAAACACAATCTGGAGGTAAGACAGAAGTACTTGCCAAATTTGATGAATAGAGTAAGATTGCATCATATATCGGAATCCACTTTAATGAAGTGTCTTAGTTCCGAAGACCACTTGCTGAAAAGCACCAACTGCTCAGTACTGATCAATGATGCAATACAAAATGTTCAAGACTTTGGAGGCCTCTTCCCTGACACTCGCATTTCAACTACAGAAAAATATATATTTGTTCACAAAACTGAGCAAAGCACAGGACGGCGACACACATTTTGCTACAATATTAATACTGATAAGTGGATAGAGCTTCCTCAAATTCACATTTTGGATCTGCCTGGATCAAGTCTTTCCTGCTATGCAGAAAAAATATTTGTAACTGGTGGATGTAAAGGATCATGTTGCAGAGCAGTTAGGCTTCATATTAATGAGAGACACCACGAAGCCACCAACAACACTTGGTGCTACTGCCCATTGGCCAACAGCTACTCCTTAGTCTCTCCTATGAAAAAACCTAGGACGATGCATGCCTCTGTAATGTCTGTCAATCAATTATTTGTGATAGGTGGTAAAACTAAAGGCTCTCACAATATCAAAAGCCTCTTGGATGTTGAATCGTACAGTCCTCTCACAAAACAATGGAAACCCGTAAGCTGCTTACCAAGAGGAATCTACTATCCAGAAGCTAGTGCATGCAAAAATGTAATTTATGTTCTTGGGTCAGAAGTTGAAATCACTGATGTATTTAACCCATCTCTTGACTGTTTCTTCAAATACAATGCTGAGGTTGACCAGTGGTCGGAGCTCGTGGCAGAGTTTGGACAGTTTTTTCATGCAACTTTGGTCAAAGCCATCCCTGTTAACTTTACTTTGTACATATGTGACCTCTCCACCTACAAAGTATACAGTTTCTGCCCCGAGACATGTGTCTGGAAGGGAGAGGGTTCCTTTGAAAATGCTGGCTTTAATGCTGGTGCTGTTGGCATAGAAGACAAAATTTATATTTTAGGAGGTGATTATGCTCCAGATGAAATCACAGATGAAGTTCAAGTGTACCACAGCAATAGATCTGAGTGGGAGGAAGTTTCACCAATGCCAAAAGCCTTGACAGAATTCCACTGTTGTGTGATTCAGTTCAGTAAGCACAGGGACCCATGGAGGTCCAGCCACCTGTAATGGTGAAATGTCATAATGCAAATGCTACAGTTTGGATCTTTAATGTGGTACCAAGACAGTGTAATTTTTTTCATTATCAATAAATCATGGGTGTTGTGAAAAAATACATAACAACACACTTTGCAAGGTATATCTCTAGTACTTGTCGACTATATTAGCACTTTTCAGATCGAGATGTTATGTCTGCAGCACTTGTTGACTACATTAGTACTTTTCAGATTGAGATATTCACAACAGTGTGAGTTACTGCTAAAAAAACAGCAGTGTGTCCAGCACTACCTATGGCCAACCACTGGTACTGCAACACCCTCCCTTACAAAATAATAGAGATCGGGAATTAAAATAAAACCCTAGAAAATAATGTTAAAAAATCTTTTAAAGGATACACAAAAAGTAAATATTTATTTTAAAACATTTCAGTACCTTATTTAAAATTTAAAAATGTTACAATAATTTGTAATAAAATATGACTAAAGGAATACATTCTGTAGTACTACATAATGCAGTTTGTGAATAGTCCCTATTATGTATGCACCAGTTGTCACCTATATAAGCATTGGATATTGTCTCTTGCATTACCAGTTTTCACAGTGAATTAGTCCTCCACCTAAAAATCATTATTGCAATTATCATTCTATCCTTCCCTCTTTTCGGAAACATGACTTGAGTACTAGTTATGTACAGGTTACATATGGATTTCCCTGTTCAACAACCTAAGTCCACTATTGCTATGGTGGAAGTATAATAAGTAATGTCCTTCTGGTCAAATAGAGATGCCTGAAATGTCTTTTTTGCTGTGTTTGCCGTCCTTTTCTTGTTATAGGACAGCTGCAATTGCATGAGCAACTTCCAGTGTTTCCAATTAAAGCACTAAAAACGCCTTGCCCATGTGCCCATCTCAATTCCATTTTGTTGTACAAAAATTATCATTCTATGTTCCGTTACTTTCTTGCCCACTTTGATTACTGTTGTATTTACACAAGCTATCTCTATTACAACTGGGGATAGGTAGACCTACTTATTTAAAATTCTTAACTACATCCCTTACTGCACGTCAACAAGAGCAAGACCCATAAACCCATATGTTTACCTCTTTACCTACCAGTACTTGCTTAGATGTCAGGGTGTGAAGGGACGGGGGGGGGGGGGGTGGCATTAAAAAAAAAGAATTTAAAAAAAAAAAACTTCGAGGGGAGACGCATTAGTCTCCCCTCCGTCCTCTTCCCGGCTTCACAGGCTCCCAGCCAATCACAACACTGCTAACAGGAGCGTCATGATTGGTCTGAGTGGCCTGCTTTGCTGCTCAGGCTGGAATGGGAACTTGGGCATATTCTCTACCCGGCTGTGCCATACAGCCGGGTACAGAACATGCAAAGTGCGCATGTCTTTTTGCCCGACCCAACACGGCCAGCCAAACAGACATGCGCACTTTGTGTGCACATAGCCCTCCTCCAGTCCAGCTCCGCCCTGCAGTACTAGGAAAAATAAAATGATAATACCGTATGTTATCATTTTATTTTTCCTTTTTGGGAAATCCGGTGGGGGCGACGCTCCTCTGCCTTAACAGAGGAGTCACCCTTGCTAGATGTATCTGTTAAGATACGGCAGGATGCAGTGGTAGTCTCAGGTTGTGTAGCTTAACGTGTGTGTCATTTTAGGGGATGAAATTATGCCTGTACAGTCCTTAACTTTCATTCTGGTTGCAACCTTATTGAAAATAGTTATACAACCATTGCGGATTTCTCACAATTCCTGTCTTGTCAATGAATGGCCATGTAAGCAAACACTCAAGCAGAGTTAAATTTGTTCTACAGTGGGAGAGGGAAGGAGGGGCCGACAGTCGGTAGCTTCTGATCCCTCAAGGAAACAAGGCAGCAGAGTTTCAGATAAAATAATACGCTGGATGATAGGTAGCACTTTTTTTCTCAAATAATATTTCACACTCTTCGCTCAGTTTGGTGTACTTTCAAGGAGAATCTGTTTCCTTAAGGGCTAGAAGCTTCCCGCTGAATTTCCATTTGCTCGGTAAGATGCAGCCTACATGCCCAAAAGTGAATCATGTCTCCTGTCTCGGTACCACTCATTTTTTCTCACTAGAACTCAAACATTTCCTTGTCTGAGCTGAAGATTCCAAGATGACACCAGCTTACCTCGCTAATAGATTGAAGCCACGGCAGTTTCACTAGCATCCTTCTACCACTTTGCTTGTTCCATACACAGCAATCACTGAAGGATGAATAAAATGGCAGTGAGTTAGACACTCGCCACTGACAGTAGTCAACAGATTAGATTCTGGAAAGCTTTCAATTCTTCTGAGGTCAGTAAACTAAGTACCATTAAACAGCTGTGCTTGTTATTTACAGTACTTTGAAGCTGCAACAGCTGCTTTCTGAATGCACCTAAGAAACACGTTATTACTCCGATCATCATTATTAATATTACTAGACTACGCATAAAGGGCGTTTGTCGAGTCACTGATGTCATCAGTTTCAAGTGCCCCTGTTAGATGTTTGGTTTTAAAGAAATGTTGTGGATTGGGTACCAATAAATCAAGGGTTTCTGTCATGCAGTCATTTTTTAGAACTGTTATTAAAGCGGAGATTGGAAGAACGTTTTCATGTGTTATTACAAAGTAGCCCCACAACGATCTATGAGCCACGAGCCCCTCCCCCACATATATTACGCTGCCTCACATATGCCAAGTGCCGCCAATCCCTCAAACACTGACTAGAACCCGAATTCACCACACATACACTGCAGCCTCTCTTGCTAACTATCAAACAATATTTGTGGGGGAAAGGAAATAATTTTATTAATGGCTATTGTTAGCACGCTTTAAACGGGAAAAGAGGGTCTTATGAAGATGGAAGCCTCCGCACTTCAAGGAAATCATAGAGACCGCAGGAGGCTGTGCAAGGAGGTGGAAGAGGTTGTGGACACTTATTTTTGAGTTCTTTTGTGCTTTTCAGCTTTACTTCTTCTATCGCAATTATTTTGTAGCCTGCAATACATTCACCGCCTTATTCTGAAATGCTTTCTTTGCTTTTTGTTTAATGCATTTATTTTTGCGAACCAGAGGGATTTCCTCTTTCTCTCTAAACTGCTTTGCAGATTCATTCTTCTGATTTGGCTTTTCTCGGGCTGATCTGCTGTGCCCCTCCTTTCCTTTGATCTGTAATGAGTTTACGCATGGATCCCCAGGACCGATATCTGAATCTAGCATTCGGGGCCAAAGGTTCACATTCCCGTGTTGGTGGGATCCCTCTGGTTTGTGCCTGAAGAGCTCTGTGCGGTTTGGTTTCTTTTCCTGTAGTTCCACTATATAGAGTTTGATTTGTTATTTTTGGGAATGTATTCATTTTGGGCTTTGTGATTTATAACTTATATGCTGCTAATTAAACTGCTTATAATTGCTTTCCCTTCTGGTTAGTGCCCACTCCTTTGATTGCACCTAAACAGGTCTGGTTTGTTCTGACCTGGGTACATCGAATAAACCACTTTTACAGCTTCAGATTGTCACCCCGTTGGCTCTTATGTTATGTTTGGGTCTAGATGCATCTTCGTTTGACTCCAGAAATAAAACTCATAACATAGGGGTGCATAGTATTTAGGAGATTGAGAACGTGCACTAAGGCATTCTTCAGGGTAGGCTTGGATACCCTGGTGGCATATAGACTCGTTGCTCACACAGATCTAAATGAAGGTGAGCACCCTCTAATGCTTCCAATTAAGACAGTCCCAACTGTCTACCTGTACATCATTTTGTGCGCAGCTGTAGGTGGCAAGACTAGTCTGTGCTGCCCCTTCTTCCACTGGGGTCTGCAGAAGATCAGTGTCTTGACTGATGTGGGAAGACATGGAGTTGCAGCCCTGGTTCCTAGATCAAAAAATGCCCTTATTGGGCTTATGGATGCCTTATGCTAGTGCCACAGATTTCATCCATGTTAGACCTGGCATTCTTTGTGTGGTTTTCCCCTACGTTTTGCCTATAGACTTCCTGTTTTTGCTAACTTCGTTTTTGCTGGCCTCAGGACTCTGCAGACTTTACCACTGCTAACCAGTGCTAAAGTGCTTGTGCTCCTTCCCTAAAACAGGTAACATCATCTTATATCCAATTGGCATATTTAATTTACTTGTAAGTCCCTACTAAAGTGGCACTACCTGGGCCCAGGGCCTGTAAATCAAATGCTGCTGGTGGGCCTGCAGCATTGATTGTGCGATCCGCTTAAGTATCACTTTAAACATGTCTCAGACCTGACATTGCAGCCTGTGTGTGTGTGCAGTTTTAAACTGCCATTTCAGCCTCGCAAAATAAACCGCTTGCCAGGCCCAAAGCTTCCTTTTTAATACACATAGGTCACCCCTAACGTAGGTCCTTGATAGCCCCAAAGGCAGGGTGCAGTGTATATACAAAAGTTGGCAATATACTTTTAAGTTTTAACGTCCTGGTAGTGAAAAACGATTACATTCGTTTTCTATGCTGGAAGGCCTACCTCTTCCATATGATGACATTGGAATTGCCTTATTACATTTTTATAAGTAGTATTTCCAAATGGGAATGGGCAACCCCTTCATGTTTGATGCCTCTGGAATCGCAATTTAAAATACTAACTTATTGGGAAGTTAGCTTTTAAATTACAATTCTGAAAATGCCATTTTTAGACAGTTGCCATTTCCTGCCTTAGCCATTTGGTGCCAGCAGCCTGTCTCTGGGTCACATGACTGGGTGTGGGTGACAGTTAAGCTTTGTGCATTCCTCCTAGACAGCGACACACAATGGGGAAATTGGGTGTGACTGGATGTGCCATCAGTGGCAGGATGGGAGGGTGTAGCTGGGCCCAGCGCCACTTACACTTGAATGGGCTGTATCTTGTTTCCACACAAAGGGCTGCATAATCCCGTAATTAGCCTAAAACCACGTCCAGAAAGGCAGGGCACCTGTACACTTACAATGCAGAAGCTTCACCCCACTTCAAAGGCACAACTCGGTATAAACAATGTACCTCAGTCACCACCACTTCAGTACACTTCTAGACTTATGGATGCTCTACCAGCAAGAAAATCTGCTGTGCTGCTACAAGGACTGCCACTCTGCTGGACTACTGCTTTGTAGGAACTGCTGCCCTGCTCTGCTGACCTGCTGCCCTCTTAACTGGCTGAGAAGGACTGGACCTGCGTCTCTTGACCCAAAAAAACCAATGTGACTCCAAGGGCTATTTGCCTAGCCTCCTAATCTGAAGCCCCAGGGACATTACAGACTTCCAACCACCTTGCATCTGCACCTGGACTCTGCCACCTTTGAGTCTACCCTACCAAGTGGTGCCACCCAAGTCCTGGCCACTTGGAAGTGGGCTTAGGGTATTCTGCCAGCCTCTGTGGATCCAGCAGACCCAACACCTCCTCTGCCACATGGTGCGACTGGACTTGGCATGGATTGAACTCATCACAAAGACTTACATCGTTGCATAGGCCTGCATCGCCTCGGAACCGCTGTGTAGCGCATCCTTGGTGCGGGCCCTCGCATCTCTCGTCAACGGCAGCCTCAACGATGATGACGAACTCTGTGTTGCAGCCTCACAGCTCTTCAGAACAACGCATCACCTCAACTGTGTGCCTCACCCTCAACGCCGGACTTTGCATCACAAACCCCATTGACAGGACCCTCAGCGACAACACAGGCCCCGCATTGCAGCCTCTCCACATCTCAGAAATGACACATCTCTTCAGCTGCACAAAGCGGATCCTCTCAATGCCAGGATTTCAAATACTTTGTTCAGCAAGCCTAACTGGGTCCCTGTGAGACAGGCCCATGCTCCATCGTGGTCAGACCTGAACTAATGATGGTCCCAGTCCAGCACAATATGCACAGTTGGCACTTTGTATTTTCTGGCGCTGTTTTCACTGAAATCTTTGAACTTGTATATCGCTGGTTATACTGATTGGGTTTTTGTAGTTTTAGTCTTGTTCTATTTATTAAAAATACGTTATTTTGTTACAACGTGGTGTGAAATCCTTTATGTGTGGTGTTTTTTGCTTTATTACTGTTTGAAGTGTTGCACAAATACTTTACGCGTTGCCTCTAGGTTAAGCCTGACTGTCTGTGCCAAGCTACCAGAGGGCTGGGCACAGCTTAGTTTAGGACTGGCTTGTGCTTCACCCTGATAAGGAGTGTGGTTGCTGCATGACCAGGGTTCACACCACAGTCAACCAACACCCAATTTCTTACAATCTATTGTCAAGAATAAGGACCAAACGTTGCATTGCAGCAGAGGTTCAGAGCGTAGCTAAAGCAGTGTCCTTAGCAGTGTCCTAAACAGTGCTGTGCTCTTCTGGGGTTAGTGCAGTCTCCCCTGCTAGCAGATATGGGGACCTTCAGTGTGAGGCAGTGGTGCTACCATTTCCACATCTGACAAGTAATGGGAAAGCAATGAATAAGAAGAATTATAGTAGATGTAGCTAAAACTATGCTGCTGATCCTTCTGTTGCCTTTGACCACACCTCCCCATTGGTAGGTCAGCAAGGAGAACTTTGCTTGCTTTGTAAAAGGTGAGTTGACTTTTTACAACCTATCAGAAGTTGACTCTAGTGGGTCTAAGACTGTGCAGATCTATGGCCAAGGTTGATAATCCATCTGCCACTATTTCTTTATGCAATGTTTATAAACTGGATATTTGTTAATTTATTAAAATAATTCAAAAGCACTAGTAACCTCTAATTGGATAACACATTTAAAAGCTTGGACTCAGCATCTCTGCATACACATAATACAACAAATTACTGTTGAATGCCCCAAATAAATTTCCCCACTCTGCTGGTGAAGCTGAACCCCCACCCTCCATCATTCATCACCAAATTTATCAAGAGAATTAAAAGTGGGCTATACTTGGAAAAGATGGTGTGACTTGTTTGCATGCTCCACTGAGATCTTAACTTTGGATACTTTGGGCCTAATTGTGAACCTGGCAGTCTCATGACCGCCAGGTTCGTGGTGGCAGTCAGACTGCCGCCAAAGCGGCGGTCCGACCGCCACATTATGATTCTGCGTCCTGACGGGCTGGTGGTCTAGGCGGTCCTAATCCGGCAGGGCAGTGCTGCAAGCAGCTCTGTCCTGGGGATTACGATCTTATCTGCCAGCAATTTCATGGCAGTAGCACCGCCATGAAAAAGCTGGTAGAGAACAGGTGCAAGGGGCCCTAGGGGGACCCCCGCACTGCCCATGCACCTGGAATGGACAGTGCAGGGCCCGTCCCCTGGCCAGCACCGTTGCAATGTTCACTGTCTGCTTTGCAGACCGTGAAAATTGCGACAGGTGCTAGTGCACCCTACGCACTACGCACCCTACGTACTACAGCATTGCCGCCGACTCGATCACACCGAAACTCAGATTCCGCCCGCTGATCCAGTGGGAAACTCGTAATGGGCCCGGCCTGGAGGCAGCCTCCCTGTCAGAATTTCGGCAGATGGGTTTTCCGTCCGCTGAAATCCAAATGAGGCCCTATATGTGGAGGGGTGCCCGGTAACTGCCTTGAATGTGAGACAGGTTGTTGGAAAGTGGGTTATTGGTAAGGGGAGCTAGGTAGGTACCTATACTTAGCAATAGACCACAGTCTTCCACTAGGCCCAGTCAAGCTCTCAATAAATTAATCCTTGCTCAACCCTTGGTAGCTTGGCCCACAAGCAGTTAGGCTTAACTTAGGAGACAGGTGTGTAAAGCTTTTAATATCAACAAAACAGTAAATAAGTAACACACAACACAGAATAAAAATCAAACACCAGTTTACAAAAATAGGAAATATTTGTATCTGTAAAATGACACCAAAACGACAAAAATGCAATGTAGGGAATCAGAGTTATGAATTTTTAAAGATAAAGAGTAAAACTACTGCTTCAAAACAAATGGCACTCAAAGGGTTAGAAAAAGGTCACACTGGACAGGGACAAAGTCCAGAGTTCAGGCCATCCATGATGTAACTCTGTTACACTTATTTCAGAAGTGTTTCTTGATTCAGGAAAGTGGTTCACAGCACCAGCCAAGGGTTCAGAGGCTCTGGTTTGCCGCTTTGGACCTGGGACTACAACTCCCACAATGCACCCAATCGGCTTATGGAGCTTTTTACAGCAGTTGTTCCAAACTTCTGGATTTTCTTCCAGAGGTCTTTTTGGTTCCTTGAAGTGTCCACAAACTTGATCCAAGGTTCCAGAAGCTGTGAGTTGCTCCTTGGGAGCAATTCCCAGAATCCTCAAATGGACGCTGGTCAGATGGGCTCTTCTTGCAGTAGTTGATGCAGAGGACTCTGGTCAGCTCCTCTGTACCTGTAGCTTATAGGGAGTCCACTCCCGGAGTTCTACAAGCAAGGCAAAGTCCCTGTCAAACACTAATTGGTTTGTCCCTCAGAGACACAATGTTGACGAAGCTGCTTCTTCCCAGTTCCTCCCAGACGTTACATGCCATCCACTTAAGTGCACTTGATCAGCATTGGAACGCCCCAGGGGAACAGGGATGGGTGAAAGAGAGCGAGAGACACTAGAGCCACAGGTCTGAATCCGAACGACTGGTGATGTTCCTTGAAGAGCCGCGCTTTTCTATGACAAACTATGGCAATCAGTCAAACAGACTCATAACTTGTAACTATGTAGTCTCTGACTATTATGTGCAAGCTGGGTGTACCTGTTAAGTTCCCCTTTCCCACTTTAGATGCCTCTCCCTCTCTCTAGGAATGTTCAGGAAACAATGTGTATTACCTGTAATTAAATAAGAACCTTGAACCTCCTATAATATCTGTGACTACTCCCACTGTGACTCCCAGATGGATCCCATGTCACCTTAATTAATGCCTACCTAAATGTACGAGAAGTTCCATGAATATCTTGTTTGATGACTTTGCTGAAATTTCCTAAGATGCTGACTCACTCGACTCCATAGACATTTAAATAGGTAACAAATAATGGCACCAAATTCTCAGGTAATTAGGTTTGCAGACATGTGTGGGTTAATTTTACACTGAATTTCAAGGAACACACATTCTGGGGCATATTTATACTCTGTTTGCGCCGGAATTGCGTCGTTTTTTTCGACGCAATTCCGACGCAAAACTAACTCCATATTTATACTTTGGCGTTAGACGCGTCTAGCGCCAAAGTCCATGGAGTTTGCGTCATTTTTTAGCGTGGACACCTACTTTGCGTTAATGAGATGCAAGGTAGGCGTTCACGTCTAAAAAATTGACTCTGAGGCATCTGCGCCGTATTTACACTCGCGGGCAAAATTCACGCCCAGGAGTGGGCGGGTCAAAAAAAATGACGTACGGCCGCTTTTGCGCCGTTTTTTAGCACCTGGACAAGGCAGGCGTTAAGGGACCTGTGGGCTCGGAAGGAGCCCAGAGGTGCCCTCCCATGCCCCCAGGGACAGCCCCTGTCACCCTTGCCCACCCCAGGAGGACACCCAAGGCTGGAGGGACCCATCCCAGGGGCATTAAGGTAAGTTCAGGTAAGTATTTATTTTTATTTTTTTGGGTGGCATAGGGGGGCCTGATTTGTGCCCCCCTACATGCCACTATGCCCAATGACCATGCCCAGGGGACAGAAGTCCCCTGGGCATGGCCATTGGGCAAGGGGGCATGACTCCTGTCTTTGCTAAGACAGGAGTCATTTCTATGGGGGTTGGGAGTCGAAAAAAATGGCGCAAATCGGGTTGAGGCGAAAAACTTGCCTCAGCCTGACTTGCCCCATTTTTTTACGCCCAAGCTCCATATCCCCCTACGCCGGCACTGCCTGGTGTACGTCGTTTTTTTCCACGCACACCAGGCAGCGCCGGCGGCTAACGCCGGCTAACGTCATTGATTAAATACGGCGCCCGCATGGTGCTTCAGAATGGCGTTAGCCGGCGCTAATTTTTTTTACGCAAAACTGCGTTAGCGCAGTTTTGCGTCAAAAAGTATAAATATGGCCCTCTGTGTCTTTTGATCACACTGAAAACATAGAGTTAATATCAAAGATTATGGTGCGAAGTTTGCACCACTCTTGAAACATAGGGTTAATTCCAAAAGATCACAGTGCAATGTTTGCACCACTCTGGGAACATAGGGATCATATCAAAAGATGTTTATAACACTCTGGGAACATAGGGTTAATATGAATAACACAAGCGATCTCTGGTACATCACAGCATAAGATCGGGTTTATCTCTGGTACATCACAGCATAAGTTTAGCATAGCAATTAAACTTTCAGGCCAGTCACAGAATGTTCCGTATCACCAGCACCAATTATGCAAATGTCATATTAAACATAGCTATAACAAACTTATTCACAATACTTTTTTTTTAATGATAATTGCACAAAAGAATTTCCTTTCTGCGATGTATAGCAAGCAACAACGATAAGTGTTACTATGCGACTAGAGGCGAGCATCCCACTGACCTTAAACGTCAATGATGTGCCTTCTTAGGCACATCGCACTCCAAAACATCCGACTTTCGAATATCAAGTCAGCAAGTGTCAAGTTTTCACAAATAAATTAATTTTTGAGCACGCCCAGCACGTTACCACCTTTTTAGAAGTAAATTCTCTCAATCTCTTTTACTTCCCAGAAGTGGCATCCACGATACAGAACTGAACACGAAGATCAAATGTGGAGAAGCAGAGACTCCTTCTCTGCAGCCGGTGAGCTTTCAGCAAGCAATTCACTCAGGCCTGGTGTGGTTTAAATACCTGCTGCATCCAGCTACACCCAGTCTGAGTCATAGGAATGCTGGAGGCTTGAGCAACACGTGTCCTCAACAATCATTGGTTCCAACAAACATTGGTCTTTGTAAACAAGCACTGGTATCCGTAAAACATTCTTATGGGGTTACAACAAACAGTGGTCCCTACAAAGGCAGATGATTGCTTTAAGAGTTCTTTCCTGGAGCACATCCAGTTTTGCAAGCCCAACAGTCCCTTTCTTGGTGAAGCCCAAAGTATGCAACTGGTGCAGTCCTTGTGATTGCAGTTCTTCAGGTGCAGACCAAGGATTCAGCAGAGCAGTCCTTCTTCTCTAGTATCTTTTTCCAGCAGGTGTAGGAAAGTGCTCCTGTTGGCATGGTTACATCCCCCACTTCTTGCCTAGTGTTGAAGCCAACTTTGATTGAAAGTATGCCGGGATCCTGCTAACCAGGCCCCAGCACCAGTGTGCTTTCCACAAATCTGTACCTTTGTTTCCACAATTGGCACACCCTTGGCACACAGTTAAGCCACTTGTAAAAGGTACCCATGCTACCAAGGACCCTGTGGCCAGGGAAGGACCCCAAGGGCTGCAGCAATTTTTCCTGCCACCCTAGGGGACCCCTCACCAAGCACATGTACACTGCCTTTGCAGCTTGTGTGTGCTGGTGGGGAGAAAAATACAAAGTCGACATGGCACCCCCCTCAGGGTGCCATGCCCAGTAACCACTGCCTGTGGCATAGGAAAGGCACGCCTCTAGCAGGCCTTATAGCCCTAAGGCAGGGTGCACTGTACCACGGGTGAGGGCATAGCTGCATGAGCAATATGCCTCTACAGTGTCTAAGTCCATTCATAGACATTGTAAGTGCAGTGTAGCCATATTGAGTATATTGTCTGGGAATTTGTCATTACAAACTCCACAGCTCTATAATGGCTCCACTGAATACTGAGAAGTTTGATATCAAACTTCTCAGCACAATAAACCCCCACTGATGCCAGTGTGGGATATATTGAAAAATGCACACAGAGGGCATCTTACAGATGCCCCCTGTATGTTAGCCAAACTTCTAGTGTAGGACTGACCGGTCTCTCGGTAGTCAGAAACATAGCCTGTCCTTGGTAGTGGTGCTTCACACCTCCCCCCCTACAGGAACTGTAACACCTGGCGGTGAGCCTCAAAGGTTCAAGACTTGGAATACATTGCCGCAGGGCACTCCAGCTAGTGGAGTTGCCCACCCTCCGGACAAAGCCCCACTTATGGTGGCAAGTCCGGTGGGAAAGTTAGGGAAAACAGGGATGAATGACCACCCCTGCCAGGACCACCCCTAAGGTTTCCAGAGCTGAGGTGACCACTCCCTGCAGAATCCTCCATCTTCATTTCGAGGACAGGGACCAATAGGATTAGGTTTGTGCCCCCTCCCCAAAATGAGTGGGCACAAGGAGAGTGTAGCCAATCTCAGAGGCAGTAGCAATTGGCTGCTGCCCTTTGACCCCTAAAACACCCCTAAATCTAGGATTTAAGGGCTTCCCTGAACCCAGCTCACCAGATTCCTGGCAACCTGACAAGAAGAAGGACTGCATAGCTGAAATCCCCAGGAGAGAAGAAGGAAGATGACAACTGATGTGGCCCCAGCCCTATCGCCTGTCTCCTGCTTCAAAGAACCTGCAAAAGAACAGCGACACATCCAGTGGGACCAGCGACCTCTGCCAAGCTCCAGAGGACCGCCCTGCACTGGAAAAGACTGAGAACTTTTGTGGAGAGTGGCCCTGTCCAAGAAGAAATGACAACTAAGGACTTCCACTTCACTCCGAATGCGTGCATCCGAACCACTCTGCACCCGACACCCACGTTCTGTGTCCAGGTGGTGCAACCAGCTAGAGAGGATCCGCAGGCAATTCCGAGCAAGTGCCCACCCTGGGTTGACCTCTCCACCCCTCCATGATGACGCCTGCAGAGGGAATCCCAAGGACCCCCCTGATCATGAAAGTTCTGGACGAATATATCAGACACCTAAAGACACACTGCACGCGCAGCCCCAGGCCTAGGAGAATCCGACCTCCAGTGCAGCTACGTTCAGCAGGCAGCTCTCCTCCCTGTCCATTCTGTGGTTTGACCCCCTGGACCTCGCCTGCAGCCTCTGAGTAACCCCTGGGGCCCCCTCATAGAGAATCATTGGAGACCCGACATCTTGTTTGCACCCTGCACCCGGCCTCCCCAGCGCCGCTGAGAGTGTATGTTTGGTGCCTACTTGTGGCCCCCAGTGCTCCTCTAAACCCCCTGGTCTGCCCTCCGAAGACGCGGGTATTTACCTGCCTGCTGATCTGGAACCGAGTGCCCCCAGTCTCCATAGGAGCCCACTTTAATTTTGCCTACACTTTGACCTCTGCACCCAGCCAGCCCCGTGTTGCTGGTGGTGGGTGTTTGGGGTTATCTTGAACCCCAACCTGTGGACTACCTACCCCCAGAGACTGGAACTGTAAGTGTTGTACTTACCTGTAAAACGATCTTCCCCCAGGAACTGTTTCTGAAAATTGCAGTGCCAAGTTTTAATACAGATTATTGCCAATATTTCATAAACTGCATGACTTATCGATTTCAAACAAAGTACTATTGATACCTGTGTGAAATACGAAGCTATTGAAGTACTTACCTGCAACTTGAATCTTGTGGTTCTAAAAATAAATTAAGAAAAGGTATTTTTGCTATATAAAAACCATTAGTCTGGAGTTAAGTCACTGAGTGTGTGCTTCCTCTATTGTCTGTGGGTGTACAGCAAATGCTTTGCACTACCCTCTGATAAGCCTAACTGCTCAGCCACACTACCACAAAAGAGAGCATTAGTATTATCTACTTTAGCCTCTGTTAAGCCTCTAGGAAATCTCTGGACTCTTTGCACATTATATCTCATTTTGATATAGTATATACAGAGCCAGCTTCCTACAAAAGGGATGTGAATTGTGGGGCAGCTCTGCCATATTTATCCTTGCTCCTGGGTGGGGAACCAGGGGAGTGCTCCTGTCCATTGGAGCACAGGCCGCCACCCTCTAGGATGACCACTTCCTGTGAAGTGTGGCAAAAATCAATCCCAGAAAGCAACGTTCTTTAAAAATCCAACATGGAGAAAATTCATCCTTGGAGGTTAGATCTGGCTGAGTCCACCCACTTGTGTGGCTAAGTCTACCTAACACACCCCTTCCAGCCCCTCTCCTAATCTAATCATTTGGGCTCCCATCTGTCTGGGGGAGCAGAAAATGGGGGAGGTCCAGTTTCTGTCCCAAGTGCCTTTCCCGCCTTTGAAGACCAGTTTGGCTACTGTTCCCCTATCCTGGTTTGCCATCTGTTGCAGCAGTTCTCCTCCCACCAGATGCTTCCTTTGTCTCAGTCCAGGCCACTTCACACCTCATTGAAGTAGCTTGGCTCAGGCTGCCAGAGGCTGATCAATCAGGACTGGGCACTATATGGATGAATTTGGTAACTTCCAGAAAGAGTTCTAAACAATTTCTCTGTGCTCGGTATAACATATTCAACCTTCGCAAGTTGTTATATTTATTATACCTTTTTAATAAAAAAAATTAGTTGTGATTTTCTGCACTACATAACAGTATCAACATGCATCATTCAATGCTGAAAATCTTACTGTGACCAACAGTACATAAGCATAATATTACATCACAGTTGACTGTACCTGTGATACATAGGTTATCTTCCATCAGGACTCTCCCCTTAGACTTTACCACCAATATTAAGATGCGTAACACCTTTCAGAATCAACTTAAGCTGAGCGACACAAACATTTTGAACAGAACAGGTTGGAAGACCCATTTAATTTAGGTCCCAAAGTGGACATGTCAACCTTCGCTCTCCAGTTCGTCCAATTCCTTGCCAATTAAGTACATTTGATATGGTCCCCAATAATCTTTTGCAGACGGCTCTGTGGCGGAGCTAACTCGTTATAGGCGTCTGTTTCAGTATTGCAATACACCATACCTGCATGCCATTCTGTGAGAGTGGGTAACGGGCCGTGCTTTCATGTGGTGGCTACCCTGCGTTTTGCCAATATAAGTCCCATTGCCACTAGTTTCCTGACCTCCCTTTTAACATCTTTATAATTCCCAAGGAGTGCCAGGAGAGGTGCAGCCACCAGCCAGACTCTCTTAATAACATTTAGTTTTGCAAACACTTTCAACCAGAATCCCTGCAATCCAGGAAAGTGCCAACTTTGTTCCGCAAACACCTTCAACCAGAATCCCTGCAATGCGGGAAAGTGCCATACCATGTGTAGGAAGCCCGCATCCCCCTCCCCACATCTCGGGCAATCAGCTGTGAGACGTAAAGCATATTTGTTTAGCCTGCTAGGTGTATAGTATATCCGATTTATAAATGTAAAATGAATGAGTTTGTGCCTTCCGTATAGATATATGGAGCATGTCGCAGAGCAGAAGTATTACCACTGTGCATCTGTCAAGGCTATACCTAAGTCACTTTGCCAGTCCAATCTAGCCTTTATTACACGCAGTCTATGTGCTTCCTGGGCATGGGCATACAGCCTGGATACTAATTTAGGGTGTGCTGTCTCTTCTATAATCATAGAGAGTGCCTGCATGGTGGCTCTAGTAACTCGTCCCCTAATAGGTCATACATTGCGGCCTCACTCAATTGTATTGATACCCAAAAGTGGTGTGGGTGCCTCCAGTTTTTCAGTGATAGATTCACAGGGCCTCACCACCCCTCCTCAAACAGTTCCCCAAGTTTCTCTATGTGCATTCTCCTCAGTGCCGAAAGCATACCCCCGTCCCCACTCATGGGTAACCAGGAGCACTACTCAAGTTTGATATGATGTGAGTATAGGAAAGGGAGAGCCTGTTTAGTCACAAGATGATGTCATGTATGTGTGGTAGAGTTCAATGAGTCCATCACGCCATGCCTACACCGGGGGTATACAAATACTTGATAGGGCAGGGGATGGGGTGCCGACATGTCATGCTGGATGTGCAAGTGCAGCATCCCATTGGGTCCATGAATCCACATGTGAGCAAACATGGAATACGCTGCCCTGTAATAGGTTTCCAACTCTGGGACTTTCGGTCCCCCCATATCGTACAGGAGTGTCAAAAGTCTCCACTGTACTCTTGGCTGCTTACCCGCCCATGTCAGTCAGATCGAAAGTGACCATATCTTGGAGAATACATGCTTAGGCAGCAGTATGGGGATATTCTGAAAAAGGAACAAGAACCTCGGAAGTACTACCATTTTAATAATGGCAATGTGCCCCGCCTATTAAAGCGGCAGTTTGATCCAACGTTCCACTGCATTGATTAATTTTTGTATGGCTTTCCCATAGTTATCTGCTATGACTAGAGAAGGATCAGTGTGCATCTGTACCCCCAAATATCGCACTGAATCGGTCTCCCACTGGGTAGGGAAATCCATTGGCATTGGGACCGTAGCTAAGGCAAGGGGTAACACAATAGACTTATTCCAGTTAATGTTTAGGTGGGACAGGGCTTCAAATTGTACCACTTCCCGAAGCAGGGGCGTGAGCTTGCGGGCGGGGTCTCGGATATATAACAAAGTGTCATCTGTATAAGCCAAGAAGACCAACCTGTAGCCCGGGAAGTGGACACCCCTATGATTATGGTATTCTCGCAGATCACACTCCAACGGCTCTGCCACCAGGGCATACAGCAATAGCGAAAGAGGGCAGTCCTGCCTCATGCTTCTCAAAATCGTAATCAGGCTGGAGATTCCGCCATTTACTCTCACCCTGGCCACTGAAGCTGTATATAATGTCCGCACCGTCTGTATAAACACCTTACCACCCTCATGCAGCGAAACACCTGAAACATAAAGACCCACTCAACGGAGTCAAATGCTTTTTCAGCATCTAAGAAAACTGCCACTGCCCGTACCGCCAGGTCTATGTGTTGTATGGTACCGAAGAAAGTCCTAAGATTCAATGTCAGACTGCGAACCGGTACAAATCCCACCTGTTCCACCCCCCACCATCGTCGGCAGCAGCAGTGCCAGTCTACTCGCTAGGATCGTGGCAAGGATCTTTGTGTCTACGATAATCAGAGAGAGAGGTCTGTATGAGGAGCATAGTTGTGGGGGCTTACCTGGCTTAAGCAGTGTTATAATTAATGCCTCTCTCATAGAGGGTGGCAATTCTTTATCTCTAGCCATCTCCTCCTATAGTGTCATCAGATGTGGTATCAGAAGGTCCTGGTATGCCTTGTACAAAGCTACTGTAAGCCCAGCAGAGCCCGGAGCTTTCCCCGACACCATTTTTTTAAGGGCCTGACCAATCTCTCCTGGCTGCAGTGGTGCCATCAAATGTTTTCTATCTATGTTAGTTAGCCAGGCCAGAGCTATATGTGCTAGATAATCTGATATAGCGGCTGGGTCAGCAGGCACTCTGGAAGTGTACAACGCAGTTTAGTGTTTGTGGAATTGATTGATAATATCTAATGTGTCCCTCAGCAGTCCGCCCCCCTCATTCTGCATCACCAGTATCACGCCATGTTCCCTGTTAGGGCACCAGTATCGCTCCCGGGCGATTCCCCTCTCCATATGTACAAGCCATGGCATACTTCCTCATATGCTGAACCTCTGTATGTGCTGCCTCTCTAAGGGCCATATGTACCAAAGCATTTTCCCATTGACACAGAATGGGTAAAATCCTTTGATACATCTGGCCCTAAATTCTGTTTATTTTCCCCTCTATAAAGGCCGCTAGCCGGCCTGCCTCAGTGTCCAATTGTTCCCTCTTCAGACATGCTATTTCACTCACCAATTGCATCAGGCACACCCGCAAGGACTTCAGTACCCCAGCATGCTTTGCAATAGTCATGCCACAAATATATACCATAATGGTTTCCCACACAGTGCTAAATTTAGTGTCTGAGCCTATGTTTGTGCTAAAGAATTCTTGTATTGCTCGGGCAAGTTCCTGACTGAAGGCCGTATCTAAGAGTGAATAAGGTGGGAATCACCACATAAACGGTGCAACGCGGTTGCCTCATATCTCCAGAGTGAGAAGCACTGGTGCATGGTCTGAATACGTCCTGGTCCAAAGACGATATACATGAGCTCTAGGCAGAAGACTTCTGGCCACAAGCCAGTAATCTATATGTCTGTGCAAGTCGTGTAATGTAGTGGATGTATCCGCCCTCCGCAGGAAAGTCATTTCTCCAGATGTCAACCAAACCAGCATCCATAGCTGTAGAGGTGACCGCTTGAGCAGCGGCAGAGGGCCTCCTGTTAGGTCCCCCAGATCCAACACACAGCTAAAATCCCCTGCCCATATATGCAGGAGGACCCCCCACATCACTAGTTTTACAGACCGGCCCTGATAAAACTGTGTATCATCATAATTAGGTCCATAAAGTCCCACCAATATGAACGTGAGGTCCCCCTTAGTACAGTGAGCTATGATGTACCTGCCATTAGTGCCTTTTCCTTGTTCCCCTGTGTGAATCCTCAAGTTCTGCGCTGTCCAGATTAATACCCCACGAGCATGTGAAGTAAAACCTGCAGCCAGAAACTAACCTTGGAGCCTATGCATAGTTCGGCCAGAGCTGTCCGTTGCCAGATTTGTTTCTTGTAAAATTTCAAGGTCTATGTCGTAGTGAATAGGCAATCACATTCCGCACCTTCCTGTTATCATTTAACCCCCTGACATTCCTCATCAATAGCTTCAAAGCAGGTGGTCCGACATTACCTGAAGGGTCTACCCCATGTTTTGCCATATTCCAGTCAATATGTTATATTTTGTACTTGGGCCATATAAACAAGCTAGTATCCATTGTCGCAAAACTCATACAGAAGCTACAACTCTTCCCAACTGACATACTGCAACCCTCCCCTCACCCACTACAGGCTGTTCCCCAGCTCGCATGTCTCTGCATTCAGAAACCCACCCAATCTCACCCATCTTCTACATGAGACATCCCCTTTTGGAACAGTGTGGAATACACATAAGGGTGGATGTTACCAGGCCCCTCCCTACCATGCCTTTGTCTGGCCGTCATTTGCATATCAGTATACGCCTGCTATTCGCTAGGAGGAAAAACACTTCTTGGTAGCCAGCTGCAACCTTAATGCAGGAATCCTGCGCCCACTACCATCAGCATCAATATCTACCAATGTGTGGACATCTCCCTATCACCCAAACAGAGCAAATCATCAATAAGTCTTTCACAGTGATCCAACATATTGTTATACAAGCATGTTAACAGTCAATCACTAGTAGACGTTCCATCTGTCTGCGAGTATCATCAAGTGGGGGGAGAAGGTTCCCAGTCCTACCCCACCATCAACAAGCTGACAAGCAATGAGAACACCTGTAAGGAGACAAATACTATCGATAACAGCTTACAATGTTTACGTTATTCCTCTCTCCAATCAGGGAGTTGAGGCAGGTGAGCCACTGCGGCTTCTCATGGGAGCCCTGTGTTTCAGAAATTGAGTAAGTTGTTTATGATCTTTAAAGTCCGCCATGATCAGCAGCTTGGCCAGGCACAGCATGCGGTAGTCCAGGCCCAGTGATCTCAATTGAATTTTTGCTGGAAGAAAGAGTCTTCCCGCTTCCTTCACATGTTGTGTGAAGTCAGGCTAGAGGGAGATGTATCATACCTCATGCTGCAGTATCTTGAGTTCCCTTGCTTTTCTCAGTGCTGCATCCCTATCCCTATAATTTTGTATTATAGCTATCACTGACTTGGGAGGTGCTCCTTGAGGCAGTCTGGGGCCAAGTGATCGATGCACACTCTCTCCCATAAACATATCAGAGAAAGTATCTCGGCCTAGGAGGGTGACAAGCAATTGCCCAATATATGTCTCCATGTTGTTGAAGGACGTCGCCTCGGTGATACCCACCACACAAAGGTTACTCCTTGGGGACCAAGCCTCCAAGTCTTCCACCTTGGCCTGAAGGGTAGTCGGCGTTTTGCCCATCCAAGAATGCATAGCAGCAATGGAGGCAGGTTCGTCTTCTATATATCTGAAATCCTGCGCTCCATTCTGTCAAGACGTTCTGCATGCTTATCGAGTTTCTCAGTCATTTTCTCCATCCTAAACGACAGTGCATCTATTTTGCCGTCAATTGTTGCAAGGCTGTGCTGCATCACTGTAAGGATTTGTTTGAGGTCTGGTTCTGCTTTGGAGTCCGAATCACCCGCATTGTGTCCTGTGTCCTCAGGACGCTCTTCACATGCCCTTTGTGATTTACGCTGTTCGAAGTGGAGCTTAGCTTGAGTTTTATCTGCCTTATGCATTTTCAAAGTCCTATGCTGTAGCGGCAGTGACCTGTAATTGGTACAGTGAGTGCTGAAGTCCTATGCCCACACGCACCAGTCGACTTGGCGGGACCTTAACCTTATACCCTAGTAGCACACATGATTCATACATCTTCAGGCACAGTGGAATACACACAAGACTACTTGCTGTGCAGTTGGCCGAAGGATACGTACTTGGTAATGTAACAGTGAACAATGTTGCATAACATATATGTGATGTCACAGATAACAAAAACTCATATTGCACTCCTGTCATTCTAGGAGACAGTGCATATGCAGTGCGGTCCTACATCTTGACACCGTATATCAATTCTGCCATGCCAAGTGAATGGAGATACAATGTGGCCCACAGGAGGACACAAAGGGTGATTAAAAGGACCTTTGGCCTGCTGAAGAGTCGTTTCTGATGCCTGCATAAGAGTGGGGGCACACTGCAATGCAGTCCAGAGACCATCTGCAAGATCATGGTCTCTTGTTGCACAACATCGCAACAAGAGGCATACCAGTCGAACCCACAGAGATGGACTTCGATGAGGATGACAACCCCTTGCCACCCCTTCACCCAGCAGACAGAACCAGAACAGCAGAGGGCAGGTAAAGACGTGCTGAGATTACGTGCAACTATTTTGGATGTAAGTTATGACAGCACCATATCTACTTTCATTTGTTGCTGTTGGTATCACATTGATTGCCTTGACTTCAGGACATGTATGTGTGAATAGGCCATAGGTAATCAAAAGACACAATCAGGTCCCAATTACAGTGTGATACTAATAACATCATAGTATCAATGCATTGCTACATAATATGCAAGGCCCTGAACTTCTCAACTTTACTTTTTACATCCACACACTCCACTTGCACGCTCAGTGGCACCTCTTGTTGCGGGTTCAGAGACAGAACTGTGTCTGGAACTGCAATGCCTAGGATCCATCACAGAGGCTGTGACAATGCTGAGGCTGGAGAGCTCCTCACTATTCCCACCACCCAGATCGCTGTTTGCAGCACTCCAGGCTGTCTGCATTGTCTCCAATACATTGGTGACTTGCACCAATCCTCGTGCAGCGTCCCGACTGCCATGTGCCATTTTCACTTGCATGCCCACAGCACATCATGACAGCAAAGCAGTAGCTTTAAATAGCAGACTGACAGATCTGCTGAACCCATCCAACCTACCCATCAATTGGTGATGGCGCCTACGGTGGGTGACATGCTCCTTAATGGCATTTGTCATCTCCCTTACGTGTTCTGCTGTAGCTTGCTGTCCCTCATGCAGCTTGCACATGTTGTGATTGGGAGACACCAACTGCCTGTGTATTGATCTCTTGTGTTTGCATTGCAGGTGCTGCACTTGCAGCATGGCTGCCTCAAGACCACTGAACAGTGATGGGCCCTCATCTTCCTCTGTGCTCTGTCTGCCTTCTTCACAACACCTCCTGAGGGGAGTAGACTGACGCTGGAACGGGGACTGCTGTCTGTCGGTGCTTCTACCCTCTAAAGGTGGTGTGGTACATTTTCCTGCAATTCATTGGAGTCCAGTGTAAACTCAGGCAAGGATTGCACTCTTGCCCTGCGTCTGGTTGGTGCTGGTATGATGGACTCACTTGTGTTTGAATCTGACTGTGGCTGACTTTCGTCATCCCCCCCCCCCTTTTCCACTTTGTGCAGCATGTCATTCATGATGTTCACCTTGCATTTGTATTCTTACAGTTTACTTTCATGATAAACATCTCCCCTGGCATAGTGTCTCTGGTTGTCTGTTGTGTTGTTTCTCTGTTTGGTTTTACACTATATTGCTATATGTGTAGTAGATGCAATTTTGGGGTATGGACTACCACTCCCATAAGGCATTGTTGTGTTGAATGGAATATGTGGCATGGACTAGTTATCACAGTGCATATTACCATTGCAATTTTCTAGGGGACATTTGTACATGCACATATGGTGATACAAATCATTACTGCCCTCTCCTTTGCTTGTGGCGGGTGTGCCTGAGGTATCTATGTCAGTGACAACACCTACTGCTTCAGGCAGCAGTGTTGGCCCCACCATGTCTTCCAAGGGGGTGAACAGTATCTGGGTCCTCCGCCAGTGCTCCTTGCTTCCTTCAGCCTGCTTGCTACCCTCTCTTTGGCACGTGATCGCAAGTTGTACCAGCGCTTGCGTATCTCCTCAATTGAATGCTGCGCAACACCCACCGCACAAATGTTTGGTCAGGATGTCAGTCCACATTTTCCTCTTCTCACTTTCTGGGTCCTGTAGTAAGTGTTTGCTAAATAACTGGTCATGGTTCTTGACCACCTCTTCTGTGAGCACCTTCAATTCCTGTTCACTGGATTTAAGTAAAGTTTTCTTTTTCTCCCTACTGTGTCCTTGCCATTTCCATCAGTGGCTATTGTGTTCTCCTGGTCCTGGCTGACTCCCTGGTGCTGTGCTGGGATTCTCTGCCTGCTCCTGTGGCTCAGGCTTCTGGAAACAGCATGCACTGACTCACTTCCTGTTTGTGATTTCATCATGCTGCTCCAGCATACAAAAATCGCAATTTGTGATATCCAAAAACCGATTCGCTATTTTACCGAATCGCTATTTAGTACTCGCTAATTACGATTGCGAATTTTAAGGAATCGCTAAAAATTCTGCAGTGGTGTTGTTACATCGCATTTTGTGAATCCCAGTTAGCGAATCGGTAAAAATCGGTATTTGGTATTTGCAAATGCGAACCTTCATACATCTGGCCCTAAATTTTATATATTTGGCTCCTTTCTGACAGAAATAAGACTTTATTATATTAAAATAAAGTCTCCCAATGTTAGCCTATGGAGCCCATTGACTACAATGTGGAAAAACAAATTTGGTTGTTTTGACTTCACCAGGGCTTATAAGACATCTTTGCAACGTCCTTGCTTATTTTTACACTCTACCCAACCATTGGGGTACCTAGGGCAGATCTTGGGAGTGACTTATATACAAAAATAAGGTAGTTTGAGACTCATTTAATTCCAAAATAAAATTTGGGGTTGATTTTAACTTAAAAGCAGCCACAAAGGCAGGCTTGCCTTTACAATGACACTGGACACCACAGTAGGCACACTAACTATTCTGGAGTCCTTAAACCTACATGCCCTACCATGTACTATGGACTTATAGGTAGGTTGTCGGAGTCATTTACAATTAGGCCTAATTTGTATATACCATTTAAAACAAACTGGCTAACAGTCATAGTCAGAGGGTGCTCTTCATTGGAGTCAGGCAAATCCCAGGGATGGAGACCAACATAGTGTTGCCTCTCAGGAGATTGGAAATGTCCAGTGAGTAGGAAGTCATCCTTTACACAGTTTGAGCCCTGATGCTGAGGTTATCAATGTTGTAGCCTAGGGACTTGCCTCTATTGATGAGTCAAGGTGGTAAGGCAGCAAGAATAATTCCAGAAAGCCAGCCTTGTTTGTGTTGTTGGCTGCTGTTGCTAGTGTTAATCACAAAGTCCATCTTAGTCAGTTTTAGGTTTTGCTAGGGCAGTGAGGCTTGGATCATAGCAAACCACTTCATCCAACTACTGATGCCATACCTTGGTGAGAATTTCAGATAGAGTTGTGGCCTTCGGTGTACTTGTTTATTTTGCCATCTTTTTTGGCCAGCAAAAAATACCAAAAGCATTATATGCAGGATAATAATTAGTAGTGAAGGATAATAATTAGTAGTGAGTGGATGAAATATTGGTTAACACCACAGAAAACTGGGATCGGCTCAGTTCTGGATGAACCTATCTGGGCTGCATGGACTATGTTCCCCAGGTATGAAACAAACAGGATAATGCCATCAAAGCTAATTTGGGATATAAGAGTGTCAAATAAGGTTTGATTGTTGGTGATATTAAAGCCTGCAGAGAAGCAAAGCAAGATGAGAAGGTAAGGTTCATAATTTTCGTAGATGTGTAGTGTGATACCACCTTGCTATTTTTCTGGCTGTAATCATGTAATCATGTCGGAGCTGTGTCATGATGTGGGGGGGCTTGGTTTTAACTGAGCAGAGCATTATCATCTGCTGTGAAATGAAAGGTAAGAAAGATCCATCTTGTGCCACGTTCCCGCCATATTTTGCCCCATGAGATCCGGTACTTGACCTTCTGGAGTAGCAGCAGCCGGCTGATCATACTTTGGCTATTTATGTTGTGTCCTAAAAAATTTCAAACACAAAACACCCCTTTGATCTTGCAGGCCTAGGGAAAAGGATAGAGGCATATAGGGCAACAGTTTGTGCACTCCCAATCTTGTACTCACACACAAAAAGCAAATGTGCCCTTGCAGTAAAGAAGCCCTATTTTTTTGGCTGCACCACCTAATTACTTGAAAAATCCTTCTATTCCGGGTTGGTTTCTGACTCTTGGTATGCCACCTCTAGAAAACACTGGGCATTTGCTAAAAAAGTACTGGATGGCCTCACACACCCCCTGGTGTCATGTTTCATCATCGGCCATCCCGCTCTCCCCAAAGCATACTCTAATGGTGGGCAGGCCCTCGTCATCCGACTGAGGGGAACTAGCTAGGGAAAATCATGGAAAGAGGAGTATTCATGTTAAAATTCCCTTCCACCTACCGAAAGTGCAATCTAAACTTTATTCAGGGGCGGAGGAGGCATGATTAAGACAAACAACAGGGCAAAGGAGATGCAATTATGACATCCTTGTCCCCCTTAGGTCGACATGTTTCAGCCCTTGAATGGTCCGACACGGGATCCGGGGCTTTCATCAGGATCAAACAGTCCCTATCTGGCCCTGTCTTTTCTCCCTGTTTGCAACACACAGTCACACACTTTTTTGTGTACATGCAGTCAGTTCCAGATCTCTAATCTCTGGTTATTCCTTTCAGGTAAATAGTCCTTCTTTGAAGGAGGTCCTATAAATAAACATAAATATACAATATATATTTATATTTAATAGTATAACAAAAAGGTACATAAATCAAAATTACAAAACACAAAATGTAGAATAAGACACACATGAACGTGTGGTTGCCAGGATCAATACACTTAGTGACATTATAAGGGGATCGCATTGGTCATCCTCCTGTGAAGAGAACGTGTCTCTTGAGTGTATACACTGCACACGAAAAACGGGCTCATGCTTGTGAGAATCCCGTCACCTGTAACATGTCAGACAAACGTGAACTGTGAAACTCCCACCAAGTCACAGCAAACAGCTATGTTCCAGGGTGGACACCCCGGGACATGGCAGGAGCTGGCCTTGGGCGGTGGCGGTCCCCAGAGCCATTATTGGCTCCTTGAGGGGGGGGCATGCTGCCGCCCTCCAACATTTAAACAGCCCCAGGGCCTGGGATCTGCAATGGACCCCCTAACTTCTTGTATTTCATGCTCGGTGAGGCGGCGGTCCCCAGGGTTTGAGGGGGAACGTGCCCCCCCACATAAAATTAACTATTTGCCCCGGGGAGGTGGCAGTTCCCGGGGCTCAGTGGGGTCCACAGGACCCCCCTCATTATTATAAAGCAATTTTGCCCTGGGAGGTGGTGGTCTCCGGGATGCATTGGGGCTACATGCCCTTTGTATAATATGGACTATAAGCCCCAGGGAGGTGGCGGTCTCTGGGGCATAAACTTTCGCTCATACTCCTATCACATCCATACTACTATATCTCACCCTAACTCAGAGATATCCACATTTCATGGAGGATTGGGGCAGGAAAGCCTTGTAGTCACACACAACAGTGAAAGTGGGAGAAAAGCACAGGAGGTTAGTGCATCAGTCATGAGACCTCGTGGCCATCCCAGCTGTGTGCCAAAAATGAAGCCACTTGTGTTAACGTAAAGTAATTTTCAATACTATATGTTAATCCAACCACTGCCACACACAGCCAACCCCCTATAAACACACAACCCCGCGCCGCACACAGGGGCTACAAGGCCTGGCCTAGGGTCAGTCCCTGAAGCCAGTCCCTGCGGCCAACCCTCCCCAAGCACCCAACACATTGTTGCACATGGCCTTTGGCTGCACGCAGTGGGAGTTGGCCACAGAGCCTATCTCTTGGGGTGTGCGAGTGGCTGTGAGAGTGCCTGTCTGGTTGTGAGAGTGAGCATGAGAGGGTATATGTGGGTGTGAGAGTGTCTGATTGCTCTCCATTAGATGAAAGATGTATTCACATCCAAAAGGATTTCAGATCATTTTTCAATATGGAACCATGGAGTAAACACACTTGCTTTGTCTTCAAAAAGCCCAGGAGTTAGGACCATTTGTCCTTTCCAGAATTGGAGCTTCAACTGGGGCACCTGCTACGTTTATATTTGTTAGTGCTTCCTGTTGAGGTTTACTTTCTGTGAAATGAGCAACATGGCCAGAACAGAAGCTCACCTGCTTGTTTATCCAACAAGAGTCCACAACTTTACACAAAATGTCTATCTAACTTGACTACTTTCTACTGGTTAGTTAGTAAGTGCTACCTCGTTGGGTGAATGGCCAGTGTGGTTGAGGAGGGCCATGCAGCCCCCCTCCCTTGACCGATTTCGGCACCTGAGACCCCATCCTCAGAGCCCACTACAATTCAATGGTGGGGCAAGCGACCCCCCGTTCCCTGGCTGTTTTTGGCCCCCGGGGACCCCAGCCATATAAAATGTTTTTTAGGGGGGGCTCTGTGCCCCCCCTCCCTTGGCCGATCTTGGCCCTGGGGTCCCCAGAGCTCAGCCTTCTGGAAATGGAGGAGGGGAGTTACACAGACCCCCCCTCCCGGCCCCAGGGACCCTGTCCCCTGGGGCCCGGCCTTATAATATTTTCAGGGAGTGGCAGAGGGCCGTGCGCCCCCCCCTCTTTGGGCCAATTTCGACTCCAGAGACCTCACCCTCTGGGGCGCAGTCATCTCTTCTGGGTGCCCTCCGGGAATCCCAGTGTGCAATGAGACTTTGGGGGAGCCTCAAGGTCCCAGTCAGCTCCCTGCCTCCTGCGGGAACCAGCATTGCTGTCACAAAAAGGGAGCTGCTAAACACGCAGCTCCCTGTCTGTGAGAGCAATCGTTTCCTCTGTTTCCCTGCCCCCATCTCTGCAAGCAAGGAAACAGAGCTGTTTGACAGCTCTTGCTGGCTGGAATTGGAGTGTTCCAGCTCCCACCAAGTCACATCAAACAGCTATGTCTCGGGGTGGGCATCCTGGGACATAGCAGGAGCTGGCCCTGGGGGGTGACGGTCCACAGGGCCATTATTGGCCCATTGAGGTGGGCTGCGCGGCCCCCTCCATCATTTAAACAGTCCCAGGGCCTCAGGGTCACAATGAACCCCAACCTTATTGTATTTCAGCCCCGGGAGGTGGCGGTCCATGGTGCTGCATGGAGGGTTGCTCGGCCTCCGCACATATAATTAACTGTTTGCCCCTGGGAAGTGGCAGTTCCCAGGGTCGGGGGTGTTCCCCAGGGTGCAGGGGGCCGCATGCTCCCCGCATAATAATGAATATAAGCCCCGGGGAGGTGGTGGTTCCTGAGGCATGAATAAGCCCAGGAGGGGGGCACTGTGCATTCCCCTCCTTTAGTTTTCATATGCCCTCGGGACCTGGCCCACCCGGTGGCTTTAGTAAAATCCGGGCTTTTTTGCCTGGGCAGGGGCTGGGACCCCAGCACCAGAGTTAAGGGGTTAGGATGTCCCTATCCTGGCCCCTTTTCTTTTTTTCTCACCTTTTTTAGGGACATAGCTGAAGCAGAGTCCCAAGATGGCTGCCAACACTTAGTGGTTGAAGTTTTGGCAGCCATTCAGAGCTCTGTAGGTCTTTGCACGAGTTCTTATTATTTGCAAAGTCGCCGGGGAGGAACCGCGGCCCTAGATGTACAAATCTGGGTTCTCTTTTATTTCTCTTAAACTTCTGAACGGATTTACACCAAATAACAAAAAGCGTAATCTGCATACCTCAAGGTATCTTTCTGCCAAATTTGGCATAATTCCATCCAGCAGGTCAGACTGTAGTCGTGTTCAAAACTCCTTTTGTAAATGAACATGGGATACACATGCTTTTTCACCTCCATCCCTTTTTCCCAGCCCCTGCATGACCGATCACCCCAAAACTTCCCATGCGCAACAACAATCACTGGCACACTTTTGAAAATTTTTGTGAAAATTCGTCAAATGGTGCCAAAGATATAGGCAAGTCAAAAAATGCTTCTTCTATGGAAACATGGTCCTAACTATAACTACGTTCTGGCAACTGCCAATAGGTTTTTTATATATATATATCTCAAAGCTCATCCTCCACCAATTCAAGGAAAACAATGGTGACATTCCTGGATATTGTAGTAATTTTATTGTGCAATCACGCAGAAAGTGTCAATGCGTTTCAGCCATATCTAGCCTTGTTCACAACGCTGACCATAGGAAGTGACATCATTATGTAGGCCTGAACTTCCCAAACAAAAATATAACAACAGAAGAAGGACTGAACGCCCCTTTACACTTGCGGGCGCCATCTTAACATGATTACGTTTCCCATCCATATAAATGCTTACAGTGGTACCAGGCCATTAAGTCCAAATTCATTTTTTATAATGCTCAAACTAGGACTAAATTAATTAAGTTTTACAGTCCAATTCATCATTATAGATGAATCCGCATACAATTATAACAGAATAATAAACTTCATTTTTTTCCTTACTTACCAATCCATAAAATAACTTAACTGTTCCCCTGAGCAGAAATGTAACAACAGAAAAGGGAATAAACGCTCCTTTACAATCACGGGCTCCCTTTTAGCATTATAAAAACTCAAATGCTTACAGTAGTATCATGTCACAATACGTCCAAATTCATTTGATGCACGCTCCAGATTGAAACCAAATTTGTTGATATTCACAATTCAATTAATCATTCTAAAAAAACCTGACTAAGGCCCAAGTGGGCCATCTGATTAATGGTAAAAATAGTCAACTGCATCTTTTACTTATTTATACATAAAACAACTTAACTGTTACCCTCTTTAATATTGATATCGCCATACACTGTAAAAGCTAAGCACCTAATTCAGCCCAATTGGACAAATAATAAACAGATAATCCATAAAGGAAACAAAAAATTTAATTCAAGAAAACTTATAGCTGAAATGTAGATGCCCCTTTCTTGGTCCTCGTCTAACAGCTAAATGTCCTCTACTACTCCTGCCTACTCCTATCCCATCTGTGCTCCTGTAAATGAAACAAATGAAAACATACATAATTAATTTCTAAACCTCCTAAAAACCAATTAAAACAACTTGTACGCTGAGAAAGAATAAAATCATAAATGAGTGTATGGTTCCTCATCCATGTTCAGGCCTTTCGGCTCATTTATCTCGAACCTGATGATGTGTCTAGATTTCAGTCTCCTCAATTGTAACTCCCTACCACCTTCTCTCTTAGACTTCGGAACGCAGTCCAACACACTATGACCCTCGTCACAACCCTGGCGGTCGGTGTTAAAGCGGCGGTAATACCGCAAACAGTCCGGCAGAGAAAAAAATGGGATTACGACCGTGGCGGAAACCGCCAACATAGCCAGCCACTTTAACACTCCGACCACCACAGCGGTACAAACAAACAGTGTGGCGGACACTGCCAACAGACAGGCGGAAGACAATGTACCGCCCACCCTATAACAACAGGCCTATCCGCCACCTTTTCCGGGGTGGAACCAACGCGAACAAAAACACGGCGGAAACAGTACACATAAGGGAAAACACTCACCTTTCCACACCCCACGAGGAACCAGGACGCCATGGAGCCCGAATTGCAGATACTGCCGATGATGGTCTTCCTGCTCCTCTATCAGGAGCTCCAACGACGGCGGCGATGACCACGGTGAGTACTGCACCTACAACACAGGGGAGGATGAGGGAAAAGAGAGTGACACACACAAGCAACACGCAACACCCCCACCCACAACACCATACACACAAATACATGCTGCAACATTACATATACACCCCCCACCCCCTGGAAGAACGCAAGGACAAAAGGAAATGATTTGAACAAATGTAATCATGTGAAATATCATTATCAAAATTCTAAATCCAGTATATACAATTATGTACACCGAATACACAAGTCCGGATAGTGCACCAATCATTGTCCGTGGACCACTGGGCCCAAAATGCATGGGCAAGGCCCGCACATGATACCTGACTCCAAACGGAGAGAACACTGGAGGGGCATCAGATAGAAAATATACCAGCATCACAGGGGTAAGGGGGGTAAGGGGAGGGTGGGCCCCTTGAACCTACGCCGCCACTGCTCCACGGGGAGGCTCCATGCCCACAGTTTGGTCCTGGGGAGTGCAAAGCCACAGTCTCTCAAGTCTCTACAGTGGGTGGTTTGCCCACTGCTGTATCCTGGGGAGTGCAAAGTCACAGTCTCTCAAGTCTCTCCAGTGGGTGGTTTGCCCACTGCTGTATCCTGGGGAGTGCAAAGCCACAGTCTCTCGTGGATAACAGTCTCCACTTGTTCTGGAGGGGGCTTTGTGCCCAGAGTGCTTCATCCTGCCAAGGACTGAGGTAGTGGATGTATCTCTCCACTGGTTCTGGAGGGGGCTTTGTGCCCAGAGTGTTTCATCCTTCCAAGAACTGAGGTAGTGGATGTATCTCTCCACTGGTTCTGGAGGGGACTTTGTGCCTGGAGTGCTCCATGTTCAGTGTGGCCGGAACAATACACTCTCCTGGGTGTGTGTACCATGAGATTGCCGAGGTACAGGTTGCATGATACGCCATGGAGGCAGAGACATACCCCACACTGCTGCGACTTCACATTCCATATGCAGGTGACAACTGTGATGACTGTGATGCTTCATGGAAGCTGCCCAGGGTCCTTGAACTCACCACCAGTCTCGGACGACTGACCACTGGGGATGGTAGCCATGTCTGCGGTGGTGCCACTGTCTGAGGATGTCGCGGGGCCGCTGGCAGTGCTTGCGGCAGTGTCAGTCGTGGTGGTGCTTGCGGCGGTCTCAGTTGTGGCAGTGCTTGCTGTGGGGTCTGTGGCGGCGGTGCTGGCTGCGGGGTCTGTGGCGGCGGTGCTGGCGGCGGGGTCTCTGGCGGCGGTGCTGGCGGTGGGGTCTGTGGTGGTGGAGCATGTGTCCGCACCAGCTGAGTGAGAAAGCAGGATGTCTCCTGCAACCTCGGACGGCTGCCCACCGGGGAAGAGGCTGGGGACTGTTGCAGCGGCTGTAGACGTGCCGGAGGCGGTGCAGGTAGCGGTGCTGGTGGCGGTGTTCTCCGCCGTACAGGTTGGTGTGGACGTGGACAGAAGGTGTGACACTGGTCCCTCAGTCTGTGCCACCATGCTCTCTCCTGACTTGCCCTTCTGTTTTTGGCCCTTCCCCACAGTTGGTGGTGGCTCAGTTGTCTTGCCACTATCCCCTTTTGTTTTCGCTGACCCCTTGGTGGCAGGTGTTTTCGGCTTCTTCCTCCGGGATGTGGGCACCTTTTTAACCTTGGCAGGTGGCGGAATGTCCTTGCCCTTGCTCCGTGGCACACTGGCAGCCCTGATGGTTGGCGCACTCCATGACCCCGCAGTTGCTGGCACCACTGTGCCTGGTGATGTGGTGGCTGAGGTACTGGGCTGGGACCTGGAAAGCCTGGCCCTAGGGGAAGGACGGGGGAGGTGTAGGGAAGAGGTCAATGTTAACTAGGAAACGTTTTTTAGACACACTGAGACCGGTAGATGGAGGGGGTTTGGGAGTTGAGGAAGAGGTAGTGGTTGTAGGAGGTGTATGTCTGCTGAATTTGGGTGAAGGTGCATGGGCTGGAGGCTGTTGTGAGGTGGATGGCTGTTGGGTGGGTGTGTGCCTGCGTTTGTGTATTTTGGGAGGAGGGCTCACTGACACACTTGGAGAGGCCACTGGGGATGTGTGAATGGTAGTGGGGTGGTGATTGCACGTGAGCGGTGTGTGGTGATGGGCGTGCTTGTGATGGAGGTAGTGGCTTAGGATGTAGTGCATGCAGGTGTGAGTGGAGACGAGACTGGGAGGGAGGAGGGAGGAGGGAGACGTGGAGGAGGGGGACACAGTGGAGGAGTGGATGTTGGTATGTGTGCATGGGTATGATGCTTGTGTGAGTGCCTGTGGGATGTGTGGTGCTTATGTTTGCCTGAACCACTCTTGTGTGTTGATGTGTGTGCATGCTGGTCTGATGGTGTGCTTGGGATAGGCTGAGGTACTGGGGATTGGGACTGGGTGGAGGAGGTTGGAGGGGGGAGGCTGGACACAGGGACAATGGCTGCCATCAGTGCTGAGGCCAGAGCCTGAAATGCTCTCTGTTGGGCTTCCTGGCCAGAATTAATGCCCTCCAGGTATGCATTTGTTTGTTGCAAATGCCTCTCAACACCCTGGATGGCATTCAAAATGGTAGACTGCCCAACAGTGAGGGATCATCTCAGGAGGTCAATAGCCTCCTCACTGAGGGCAGCAGGGCTGACTGGGGCAGGGCCTGAGGTGCCTGGGGCGAAGGAGATGCCCACCCTCCTGGGTGAGCGGGCATGGGACACATGCTGAGGGGCTGCTGGGAGGGCGGTGCTGGTAGGGGGGGGTGGCGGCTGTACCTGTTGATGCGGTGGGCACAGAGGGGTCCGCCACCGCAAGGGAGCTCACATCAGAGGAAGAGTCGATGTCGCTGGTCTCTGCTCCTGTACCCGCGGTAGAGCTCCTCTCGCCCTCTGTCCCACTGGTGGCTTCAGACTCCTTTGTTTCGCCCCCCAGGGCCAAGTGGGATGCAGCTCTCTCCTGCTCCAGTGCCAATGCTCCTCCACCTGATGATGCTATTGCACACAACAACAGGGAGACCACAAAAAGGGGGGGGGTGACAGGAGAAAGACATGTTCAGTGCATGCAACACCACTACCTTTGGCAGACACAACAGACACAGCAGCCCTCTGCACTACGCCATGCACTTATAGTTCCTAGATTAATCACATGCCCATGGGGTAGAAGGCCTAAGCCCGATTGCTGCACACCTGGAAGTCACGGGAGACTGACTAGGTGTAGATGGCACTACCCACTAGTGGGGTTGGGGTGCCACATAGCCTACCTCACAAGGGACCTTGCCTACCAAGCTCGCCCTGGCCTAGGGGAACCCACTGCCCACCTTTCCCACCCAGACACCCCGTAATGCGTGCAGAGTCAGCTAAATGAGAGTGTACTCACCCCCTTGTGTCTGCTGTGATGCCCTCAAGCGCCCATCCAACTCTGGATACGCCACCACCAGGATCCGGAACATCAGGGGGGTCATGATGCGACGGGCACCCCTCCCACGTTGGGAGGCCATCCCCAGCTGGGCCTCCGCCGTCTTCTTTCTCCAGCGGCGCAGGTCCTCCCATCTTTTACGGCAGTGGGTGCTCCGTCTGTGGTGGACCCCCAGGGTCCGGACGTCCTTGACAATGGCACGCCAAATAGCCTTCTTCTGGTGGGCGCTGACCTAGAGGAATGGTACAGGGGGAAAGGAAATTCTTTACCCGTCCGGACGAGCATAGTCATTGGCCCCCGTTCCCACCCTTGCCCTGACGCACATGCACTCACCTTCCGCACATGCAGGCCTCAGCCCCCCCCATGTATCTTCCATCCACACCACTCCAAACAGGCATTGCCCATGCAGCATGCTCACAGTGTACTCACCTGTTTGTCTGGAGGACCGTACAGTTGTGTGTACTGGGGGAGGACCCCATCCAATAATTTCTCCAACTCCTCCGAAGTGAAGGCAGGGGCCCTTTCTCCAGAAACATGAGCCATCATCGCTTCCAGACACAGCAGCACTTGCAGTGTAGGTCCTCTCCTGTTGAAGGTCAGGTATCAAGTGAGTGAACAGACAGAAAATGGTGGTCACGTCTGCGGCGGTGTGTACCGTCACCGCCGGCGTGCATCGTCATTGGCTCCTCGGACCCATAGGGTCCAATGTTAACTAATGCAGAATTGCGCTGCGGTCTTCGACCGCCCACCGCGACGGTGTACAACCCCAGCGCAGTTACCTCATATCCCCTTGTCCCACCCTACAGGTCAGGCAGCCGCCATTTCAGGGGGCCACATGGCATTAATAATAACTGCATCACACCAATGTAGGCCTTGAATACACACAGTTACAGGCACATAGCGGATTAATAAATGTTTGCAAATTACATTTTGTGATTCCTCAGTGTTGGCTGACTCTCTGCTCGCTGTTCTCCTCCATAGGGCACGTCTGCTGGGGCAGGTGATGAGATGGCGGCATCCTCCGGTATACAGACCGCTGGTGGACCTGTCGACAATGGAAGAGAGACACATCATAGTCACCTACAGACTTGATCGTGCAACAATCCAGGAACTGTGTGCCCAGTTGGAGCCAGACCTGATGTCAGCTATCCGCCATCCCACAGGGATACCCCCTCTAGTGCAGGTCCTGTCAGTACTCCATTTCCTGGCAAGGGGTTCCTTTCAAACAACAGTGGCCATTGCATCAGGGATGTCCCAGCCAATGTTCTCTAACGTGTTGCCAGAGTGTTGTCTGCCCTGCTGAAACACATGCGCAGCTACATCGTGTTCCCTCAGGTGGAGGATTTGCCTACAGTAAAAGGTGACTTCTATGCCCTGGGACATATCCCCGACATCATTGGTGCCATTGATGGGACACATGTGGCATTGGTACCCCCAGGCCGGAGTGAATAGGTGTACAGAAACCGGAAGAGCTACCATTCTATGAATGTCCAGATGGTGTGTTTGGCAGACCAGTACATCTCCCATGTAAATGCCAAGTTTCCTGGCTCAGTGCATGACGATTACATTTTGAGAAATAGCAGCATCCCTTATGTGATGGCGCAACTCCAGAGGCACCGTGTGTGGCTTATAGGTGAGGACAAGGACCCTATACAGTGTGACTAGGTGTCTGGGTATGGGGTTGTCCCTAAGGGTTAGTGTGTGTCTAACAGTTGTCCCTTGATATTTGCAGGTGACTCTGGTTACCCCAACCTGTCATGGCTACTAACCCCAATGAGGAATCCCAGGACAAGGGAATGAGGCACATGGGCGAACTAGGAGGGTGATTGAATGAACCTTCGGCCTCCTGAAGGCCAGATTCCGTTGCCTCCATATTTCAGGTTGTTCTCTCTACTACTCACCAAAGAAGGTGTGCCCGATCATCGTGGCCTGCTGTATGCTGCACAACCTGGCTTTGCGACGCCAGGTGCCTTTTCTGCAGGAGGATGGGCCAGATGGTGGTCTTGTGGCAGCTGTGGAGCCTGTGGGCAGTGAAGATGAGGAGGCAGAAGAAGAGGATATCGACAACAGAAACAACATAATCATACAATACTTCCAGTGAGACACAGGTAAGAAGATGTCACTGCTTCCCATATCTCATACTATTATTGGGGCTAGCATAAGTCTGTCTTTTACACTCAGTCTGTGGACCCTGACGTGTCACTTTGGCTTTCCATTTCACAGATGTGGGTCCCACTTTGTGCCCTCTGCTATATTTCCTCCAGGCCTACAGCTGTGTTACATCGGTATGTGCACAAGTAAAACTGACATTGCTATATTCCATGGTTATTGCAATTACACGTTTGTGAAAACCCAGACTGACTCCAGGTTGTTTTGTGATTGAAGTCTGTTTATTTCTGTGCAAATAAGTGGAGAGGGTTGTAAAATGGGCAGGGGGATGGTGGAGGAATGTCCATGACAGAGTCCAGTCTGTTTGTTTCACAGGTGCATTGTCCAAAGGGGCATAGGAAGTGGAGCAATGGCAGTTGAAGGATGGACAGGGTGACAAAGTGGGACAGAAGGGTGACATTCAGGGGGGTCTCATTTCCTGGCAGGGGTCTTGGCAATGTTCTCTGTCTTGTTCCTGCATCTCAGGGACAGTTTGCGGGGTGGTTCTCCATCTGTAGGGGGTGGGGTGTTGGTGTCATGTTACTGTGGCGGTGCCTCCTGTCCACTAGCACCGGCAGAGGTGGAGGGCTGTTCATCGTCCAGGTTAGTGTCAGGGGCCCCTTGTTGTGCCACAGTGTCCCTCCTGGTGTTGACAAGGTCTTGCAGCACCCCTGCAATGGTGCCCAGGGTGTTGTTAATGGACTTTAGGTCCTCCCTGATCCCCAGATAGTGTTCCTCCTGCAGCCGTTGGGCCTCCTGAAACGCAGCCAGTACCATTGCCATTGTCTCCTGGGAATGATAGTAAGCTCCCATGATGTTGGAGAGTGGGTTCCCTGGGCCTGTCCTCCCCCTGTCGCACAGCAGTCCTCCCAGTTTCCCTGTTATCCTGTGCCTCTGTCCCCTGAACCGTGTGCCCACTGCCACTGCCCCCAGGTCCCTGATTTTCTTGGGTTGGTGGGTTTGCCTGGGTTCCCTGTAGGGGTGGACACACTGCTGATTGACGTGTCCTGGGGACAGAGGTATGGGCCCGCTGGGTGGGTGCTGTGGTGGTGTTTCCTGAGGGGGGAGGCTCTGTGGTGGCGTGTGCCAGTGTCAGGGGAACCGACTGTCCCGAGGTCCCTGATGGGCTGGGCTGGTCATCTTGATCCAGTTGTGCAGAGCTGATGTCATCACTGTGGGTCTCGTCTGTGGGGGAACTGGATATGTCTGGTAACTCCTGTTTGGTGATGTTGGGTAGGGGTCCTGCAGGGGTGTAAAGGCATGATTATTGCATCTGTGTGTGCCATTGTGTGCGATGGATGAGTGACCCTGTACTCCAGTGCTTGCATTCTTGGCTTGGTCCTTGTGTGATATTTGGTTTGGGGTGTGTGTGCGTATCTGTAGTGGACATGCTTTGGTGATGGGTGTCCATGCTTTGGTGTTGCATGCAGGGCTTGGTATTGGGATGGGTGGGTTGTGATAGTGGGGCATATGTGAGGTGTTGGAGTGATGGGGGTGAGGGTGGGAGTATGTGATGGCATGCAGGTAGAGTGGGGGGGATAAGGTAGTAAAGAGTTGACTTACCAGAGTCCATTCCTCCTGCTACTCCTGCGAGGCCCTCAGGATGCAGTATTGCCAAGACCTGCTCCTCCCATGTTGTTAGTTGTGGGGGAGGAGGAGGGGGTCCACCGCCAGTCCTCTGTACAGCAATCTGGTGTCTGGAGACCACTGAAGGCACCTTCCCCCGTAGGTCGTTCCACCTGTTCCTGATGTCATCCCTAGTTCTTGGATGCTGTCCCACTGCGTTGACCATGTCGACAATTCTGCACCATAGCTTCATCTTCCTTGCAACGGAGGTGTGCTGCACCTGTGATCCGAATAGCTGTGGCTCTACTTGGACGATTTCCTCCACCATGACCCTGAGCTCCTCCTCAGAGAACCTGGGGTGTCGTTGAGGTGCCATGAAGTGGTGTGGGTGATGTGTAAGGTGGTGTGTGTTGTGATGTGTGAGGGGATGTGTTGGTGTGTGTTGTTTGAGGTGCGTGGATGTTGTATATGTGATGTTGTTGTGTGTCTGTGGATGCTGGTGTTGTTTATGGTGGTGTCTCTCTGGCGTGGTTTCAGAATTCTGGTAGTAAGGGTTTGTGGGTGATGTGGGTGTGTGTTTTGTATTGGATTGGGTGTGTGAGTGTGGTGTGTGTATCAGATGTGTGTATTTTGATTTGTCCAATGTGGTTGTGTTTTGTAAATGTGTGTGTATTTTGAGCGCGGCGGTGTGTACTGCCAATGGAATGCCACGGTTGAAAGACCGCTGCGTTGATTCGTGGGTCGTAATAGTGTGGGAGTATTCCTGTTGGCGTGACGGTGTCGGTTTTGTTATCGCCAGTTTATCACTGACCTTTGGTGTGGCGGACTTGTGTGGGTGTCTGTATTATGGCGGATTCCGAGCTGTGGGTCGTAATAGCTGTAGCGGAATTCCACGGCCGCAGCGGTATGTTGTCGGTCTTCTGCACGGCGGTAAGCGGGATTTACCACCAGGGTTGTAATGAGGGCCTATATGCTTGTTTCTATGGATCTACCTCATGAAACAATCTGAAGTGACGAACTGTAGGATAGGTCTAATCCATGTTCATAATAGCCCTGAGATGTTGCAAAATCCGTTTATGCACTCAGAGTATAGTACTCCCTGTATACTGTTTAGGACAGGGGCAAAAAAAGAATATAAACAGCAAATTCAGTCTTACAATTCAAGGGGTATCTCATCCTAAAGGTTTCTCTGCCATTGACATTTAATTCCTTCAAGTTCACCCCATACTCACAGGCTTTGCATCTGTTAAGAATCCGGGTTTAGGTGTCAACCAATGTTCCTTCTTAGTTTCTACCATGTTTGTAACTAAATTGTCCCTCAGAGACCTTGCCCTCCTATATGTCATTTGGGGTTTCCTACCCACATCTGTGCCTATGACAGGATCTTTACAAACTAAATTCCAGTGTCTCTGAAGGGCCTTCCTTAATGTACTATGCTGTTAATTGTAGGTAGTAATAAACCTACACTGTTGTGTTCCTGACTGTTTGGCCTTACTAGATTTGAACAGGGCCATGTCCCGAGTGTACCTTGAGATACGTGTTCTTGCTAACTTCAAAGTTTGTTCTGGATATCCCCTCTCCCTCATTCTGCCCATGATATAAATGTGAGCCATATTGAAACCCTCGTCAGTACTGCATATTAGTCATGCCCCCATCATATCCCCATAAGGTATGTTTCTCTTCATGGGGACTGGATGGAGGCTCCCTGCATGTAGGATTATCTTACCTGATGTCTCTTTAATATACATGCTAGAAGTTATCCTATTATTGTCAATTTCCACTCTCACATCCAAAAAATCCACTGTAGTGCTACTTATGTGGTTCGTAAAGGAAAGGTTCAATTCATTAATGTTGATCTCTCTCACTAACTCTTGTGCTGGTCCAACATCGCCTTTCCACAAAACAAAGAGATCATCAATGTATCTCACCCATAAGGTAATATACTGTGACCAGTGTTGCACTGCTGTACTCTTAAGCACCTGCTCCTCCCACCAGCCCATATGCAAATTTACGTACCTGGGGGCAAAGCAGGTGCCCATTTCTGTACCGCACATTTGTTTGAATGCTTTTCCATTGAATGTAAAGATGCTACAGGTCACACACCATTCCATCATCTCCAACAACATAATATTATGTGGAGCAAACTTAATGGGTCTAACTTTCAAAAAATGTCTACCAGCCTGTAATCCATCTTTATGGCATATGCTAGTATACAAAGCTGATACATCCAAACACAACATTAACATATTCTCCTCCCACTCCACATCAAAGTTTCTTTTTAAGAAGTCAGAGGTGTCTTATATATATGATGGTAGATGTCTAACAAGTGTCTGGAAAAAATAATCGATGTACTTTGACACATTCTCAAACAGACAGCCCATCACTGATATTATAGGCCTTCCTGGGAGTCTCTCTCCATTTTTGTGAATCTTAGGCAACATGTAAAATTGAGGCAGTTGAGGGTGATCAAGTTTTAAGTATTTATATTCATCTTCATTCAACAAACCCTCATCCAACCAATGTTTCAACCTTTTGAAGAACCTTCCTCTCACCTCATGATATTCTGCAACAGATTCTCTGGTAACTGGAGTCCACATTCACTTGTGAATACACCTCGGTTAGGTACATTTCTAAAGGCCACAACACCACATTCCCTTCCTTGTCAGAGGGTTTCGTCACACAGTCCTTTTGCTCTTCCATTTATCAATGTCCTTATTGCATTCACCCTCACTCATTCTGAAGGTGTACTTATTGAAATTCCTCCCTGTTCTCATTTTTTTCAATTCCAACATCATTGCTTCTGCAAATTAGTCTATATTATCATGTGACATTGCTGGTATGAATCTGGACTGAGTTCTAAAGGAGGTATCACCCCCAGCCATACCTTCCAGGCCCTGCCCCTGTCCCTGCAATAATTCTTGATCACTCATAGTATGAACCTGGCTGTTACTCTCCAACTGTAGGAGCTCCAGCATAAGATCTATATCAGAAACTTTCAGATTACTGTAACTTGTGACATTCATTCCACTCCATTGTTTTACTTTATCAAGCTTTGTTTTATAAAATTTCTATCATTTTAATTTACGTACAAACTTAAATAAATCAATCCTACTTTGCACATAGTCATAGGGGTCACAGTAGCATAAAGAGAAGCATAAGGAGAGAATTCTTACATCCATGTCCGATAATTGTTCATTAGTAAGATTAATTACCTTATTCTCATGTCTTATTTCTTTGTACTGCTGCGTGTTGCCATTTCATGCTTTATGTTCCTTCCCTCTCCCTCCTTGTCTCCCTCCTCTTTGTCTCCTGCTCCTCTTTTTCTTTGTCTTGGCCTGTGGTTCATCCTCTGTCCTAACCATGAAAAACAAAACTCCTTCTCAATGGATGTGGACTCACTGTTCGATCTAATACTCTGCCTTTCCAATTCAGAGCCTGTCCCAGAACAAATTACAAATTATTTCAAACCCCACACACCACATTAATAAAGCAAAACTAAATAAATAATTTGTTTTCACTGTGTAGAGGTATATAATGGTAAAGTTGGTGTGACTACATATCCCATAATGCCCCATAATGGCATGCAATAGGAGAAACTATAAATTAAGTTGTAAATGGATCACCTACCCACGTGATCAAGACCTTGATGGTTGAAACGCGGTGGTGGTGTTTGGGTTACTCGTTTCTGCTGTAAGAATAAATTTCAAACACAAGGATTCCTGTGTGTGCCGTGTCATTTGGTGGAGAAGTGTTTACAGGGCTGGCCCGTATCTGACACGAGCACCGACTTAATGGAGCTCGCCCTGACAGGGGCCATTTGGAGAAAGATATATATATATATATATATATATATATATATATATATATATATATATATATATATATATATATATATATATTTATTAAAGGGACTTTTTAGCTAGTTAGGTGAAATTGTCAGTTAAAACATGCTTCTTTAAACTAACAAAACCACTGAAATTCACCAGTTACAGTTATTGTAAATAGGTATAACTCATTGCCTAAGGTAACTATAACCCGCTCCCCCTCCATACACAGCTTTGTCATCAATGATGTCATAGCAAATGTTTCAGTGGTATTATCAATGATGTCATATAACGTGTCATGAGTGATGTAATATGTGGGGTAATTAGCAGAGCATGGTGAGGGCACAAGTAATCTTAGGGGCTTGGAGTCCCCCGAGCCTCTTAGAGGCCTGGGGAGGGAGGGTCACGTACCTCCTTCCCCCTAAATTATAAATGCATTGCCCCCCGGGCCCTCGTCCACCCAGGGGGTATTTATTTTTCACAGATTTGTGGATCCTCTGGTAATTTGCAGCAAAAAATTTAAAAAAAATGTTAAAGCCCCGGCGGAGTCTGTCTGGGACCCAACCACCAGGCAGGGGGTCAGGGTATCCTTACCCTGCCCTCTTATGTGTTTTTTCACATTTGTTTATGACTCAGGACTGAGTCCTTAGGTAGCTGCTGCCACATCGGTGTTGTTGTGGTAGCAGCCAATCGGATCTCTCCAAGAGGTCTGTCAGCACCGAGGATCCTCCGCAGCATGATATACACAAAGTTTTTGAGCACTAAGTGCTCCAAAACTACTGAACAGATTTAAACCAATTTCCAGAAGCACTCTTTCTGGATCAGGGTCTAGCTTTCTGCCAAACCTGGTGTACATCCATTCAGCAGTTTGGGATGTAGCTGTGTCTGAAATTCCTATGGGAAAATAAATGGGAAAAATATGTTTTGGGACTCCACTTTTTCTTGGCCCCCATTTGGTGGATCACCCTCCAATTTTCCATGTGCAATCTAGTAAAAAAGTAGCACTTTTTTGGAAAGTTTCAGTGAGATTCATCCAACAGTACCAAAGTTATTAGCAACAGAAAAAGGCATTTCCTATGGAAACACGATCCTAACTACACCAAGTGGCTAAAGTAACTCGTGCCCTCGGGGAATTAGGGTCTCATGGCGGCTCTGGTAGAGGGGACACACACCTCTTAATTCGGCGGTCCTGAGGGATGGGGTTCCCGGGCCTAATAAGGCTCAGGGAGGGGAGCTGTGCACCCCCTCCTATTTTTTAAAAATCATCCCTTGGTGATGGGGTCCCCTGGGGCTTAATACGGCTCAGGGGTGCCGTGCTCCTCCCTCCCGATATATGAACTAAAGCAGCCCTGGAGGATGGGGCCCCCAAGGAAGGTTTGGGGAGGGGCCAGCACACCCCCTCCAATACAAAAAACAAAGCTCCGGCCTCTGAGTCCTGGCCCACTCCTGGGGCCATTTTAAAAAAAATCACTGCCACCATTGTTTTTTTTACTGCAATCGTGTGGGAGAACCACAGGCTTGCGGGTAAAACCCTTATTAAAAAATATTTTTAGCAATGGGGGCGTCCCTCTGGGACCCTCCTACAAGGGCTAGGGAGCAGAGTATCCCTGCCTTGCCCTCTTATATATTTGTTTTTAAAACAATTTCATGACACAGGACTTATTCCTGAGTGCTGTGATGGCTCCTGCAACATTTCTTTTCATGATGCAGCCAGCCAATCAGAGCATGAGCTCCAGCTTGAGACCGCACTCCCATGAGAGCAAGATGGCAAATGGGGGAAAAAAGCTCCCTCGGCCAATCAGATCACTCTATTTTTTTAAGTTGTGTGATGGCGGGACTCATGCAACAGTCCTGCAAACCCATTTTTTCAGGTAAACAAAGTTTTTGAACCTTAATGTCTCAAAAACTATTGAACTGGTGTACACCAAATAACACAAAGCACAGTTTCTGGACTAAGATCCAGCTTTCTGCCAAATGGTTTAATTCTGTCTAGCCGTTTTTGCGGTATCACTGTTCAATTTTCCTATAAAAATTGCCTGAGTGAATTGTGTCTTGGTACCCCTTTTTTTCTTGGTCCCTGCATGACAGATCAGCCCGAAATTTTGGAATGTTTTGTGAAAATTTGTCAAACGGCACCAAAGTTATTACCAAACCAAAAAAACCCTCTTCCTATGATAATTAGGTTTTAACTGTAATTCCACAGACCACTACTGTGTGTGTGTGTGTGTATATATATATAAACTTTATAAATGTATATATATATATGAAAATGAATCTATGTGTCTTTTAGTTTAGTTATAGCTACACTTTGATTTATTTGTAATATTTTCTTGTTTGTTATTATTTTTTTTTTTTTCTAGTTAAGTCTGCAGGTGTATGAGCTTGACACCCGGCTCTCGGCTAATGAAACAATTCATTGTTTTCTTCTGCAAGCCACCTCCATGCTGTAACTGAATATGTTTGTTTTCCTATCTACTATTCTTATTTTCTTACTGCACCTTAACTCTGGGGTTATGTAAACAATAAATTGTTAATCACATATATATCATTCTTTTTTCCTGCAGGGCATCTCTGGGCTGCAACCAATGAGTTTTAAATATCATATACGCAATCATTATTTTTTTCTGAAAGAAACCTTCATCTGTACCCAATAATGTTTAGGCTTCCTTATTTACAACTATTTTTTCTGCAGGCCATCTCTGGGATACAATAAATACTATTTGACTTTTCCGGCATAAAATTCACATTGATTTATATTCGTAAATAATTTATTAGTTGCAACCAATAATATTTAAGCTATAATGTTTGAAGCAGCTCTTGTTTATAAGCACCCTGCCTGTCTGTTTGGGAATATATCTTTTTGTAGCTGGAGAACAACAAGCCCAGAGATATGCTGGGTTCTTGACCAAGATACCTACTGCTCTTCATTGGAAGGAAAATAGATGTGTTGGGTTTTAATAAACATTTTTTGTTAAATATTTCTACTATCTTGGCAGAATGATGATGGGATAGCAAAGGTATACTGTGTAATAAGAGCTAAAGAGATAGTGTTAGTTGTATTGCACATATATATATTCGCAAAAAAATTAAAATTCAGAAAGTGTAATATAAATCTTACAGTGTATTCCAGTGGTTCCAACCTTTGGCTTCTGTGGACCCCCACTTTGTCATTACTGGAGCCCGGGGACCCCATTGAATCTTTTTTGGAATCCGGGGACCCCAGCACTGAGTTATTACTGAAAGTTGGGGAACTAATCTGTTCATATTGTTTAATTTTCCAAGCAGTTGCGGTCCCCATGAGGAGATTTTGTGGACCCTCAGGTGTTCCCGGACCACAGGTTGGGAACCACTGGTGTATTATTTTGTGTCCATTTTTCCTATTCCCCCCCCAACCCAAACCCCATGTTATTGGCTATCCAGTGACAAGGAAACCTGTGATAGAGTAGGTAGGACATTCTTATTTGCCCATATTATTTCACTTGGACTAGTTGTATCTGATCAGTCTGAGGTGCTAAATAGGCCAGGATGCATGAGGACCTCTCTTCTGCTGCAGTTGGTGCCCAACATAGTGCATGAATAGAATTTGTTCTTAATGGTCACTACCCAAAGATACATAAAATAGTTGAAATCTTATGAACAATGAGTTGTCTACCTGATACTTCTGAAACATCCTTCATCAAGCACAAAAGTCTCTTCCTGAAGGTTTACTTAAGCTTAACTGATAAAAGGAAGCTCCCGGTAGGTCCTGTCATGACTGTCAACATCCATGCTAACATATGCCAAGCCATAGTAGCTGATTTAACAGTGCACAGGTTAACAAATAATGGTGGATATGTTACCTTGGTGAGAGGAGCGAGGCCTGATTACTGTACACAAGTGTTGGTCATCTATGGTAATGGGTGACCATAGATGAGCAAGTAAGACCATAGGTGAGCAAATGCCTTGAGTGGGGAATTGGAACACTACCAACCAGAGGTATGCAATATATATGTACAACAAAAAAAACAAAACAAAAAAAAAAATATATATATATATATATATATATATATATATATATATACACACACACACACACACATACATATTTGTATTAGTCACTGGGTAGTTATAGTTAAGATTGCTTTTCCATAGACAAGGCGTTTTTTTGGTTTCTCAATAACTTTGTCGTCGTTTGATGAATCTTCACAAAACTTTCCCAAAAAAGCTAATTCACCTCAACTCCTTCCTGGGAAGTTTCGGGGTGATTTTTCAAGTGGGGGCCGAGAAAAAAAGAGAGTCTCAAAAACATATTTTCCATATACTTCGCTAGACTTCTTTAGATAGCGCTACCGCAAAAACTGCTGAATGGAATTACACCAAATTTGTCAGGAAGCTAGATTTTGGCCTGCAGATTGTGCCTTTTGTGATTTGGTGTAAATTCCTTTACTAGTTTGAAAGAAATTGAGGTTAAAAAATAATTGTATATCTGGGCTGTTGGGTCAAAATAGAGCATTCTGTTTGGTCCAGGGAGCTTTTTTCCCTTTGGGCCAATTCACATACAAGCAAGCGCAAGAACAATGTTGCTGGCAGCCATTACAAGACTCAGGGACTTAGGGCCTGATTTAGATTTCGGCGGACGGGTTACTCCGTCACAAAGGTGATGGATATCCCGTCCGCCGATATATAAATCCCATAGGAAATAATGGGATTGATGTTTCGGCAGACAGGCAGAGTAACCCGTCCACCGAAATCTAAATCAGGCCCTTAGTCCCCTGTCCTTAAGTTTACAAAAATATATTTAATAGGGTAGGGATACCCTGCCCCCTAAGCCCTATGGGTTGGACCCAGAGGGAGCCCATCTGGGGCCAACATAAAACAAAATGGTGATTTTTCCCACAATCCCACTGGGCTCCAGCGGGATTGTGGTAACAAAAAACTAAAGAAAATGGTGGCCACCATTCTCCTAATTAAATATGGGGGGGCATATGCAGCGCCCCCTTCCCAGAGCCCATTTTGGGCTCCAGTGACCTCAACCCCTGAGGCCGGGTATAATAATCAACTGGAATGGGATGCAAGGTTCCCCTCCTCAAGACTTCTATTACCCCAAGGACCCCATCCCCCAGGGTAGAAATCGTAAAAAAGGATAGGGAACCGCACAAGCCCCCCGAGCCTTACAGGGGCCTGTGGACCATCCCCATGGCTGATTTCAATTGAAGCTCTGGCTACTCCTCCCCTGAGGCTGATTTAAAAAAAAAATTAAAAGAAGGGGAGCACGTAGCACCCCTCACTGAGCCTTAAAAAGGCAACCTGAACTCCATCCGCCAGGGCTGCTGCATTCATTAAAAGGGAGGGGATCTGCACACACACCCTCCCTGAGCTGCTATAGGAGCCAGGACCCCATCTCCTGGGGCCGGCTCACTTACTGTGTCCTGAGATCCCACCCACAGGATACAGTAGTTAACCTGCCCGCACCAGAGCAATCGGAGAAACGTGTTTTCTCCTGTCTGGTGGGAGCATTTTTAAATCTCCAGCCAGTGGAGGCGTCTGGGTGGGGGAGGAGGGCTGTGGGTGACATTAGGCCAGGGCGCTTTCTGTAGTGTAGTCCTCTCCCTTAGGCATGGCCCTGTGCCCCCGGCCCCCACCTCGGTAGGGTGACAAGTACAGCCATTGAAGGTCCAGCATCTCCCATGTGCGCGTTTGACGTCTCTTGGCCTGTTGTCTTAGTCAGTAGTACTGAGTAGTGTACCCCGAATGCGTGGCTTAGTGCATTAGGCACCTGTGTCTGTCCTCTCCGCCAACGGTGTTGACATTGCATGCACTCAACCTGGTCTTTTTTCTCCCCCCACCCTTTCTCTTCATCTTCTTGTGCATGTGTGCATTAGCATCATCAGGCGGAGGAGATTTGGCATCGGAGCACGAGGGAGCTGCAGGACACAAGGCCCCGGTGGGCCCAGGAACAGACACCGAGGGCACCAGTGATCCGGAGGGCGAGGGGAGCACCACGACGGGGACCGCTGGTGAGAGCAGCGAAAGCGACACGTCCTCGGATGGGAGCTCCCTAGGGGTGGCGGCAACATCCGTGCCCCCCGCCTCTACAGGTACAGCCGCCACCCAGCGCACCAGCCCCGCCCTCCCAGCAGCCCCTCAGTCTTCGCTCCGTGCCGGTTCGCCCAGGAAGGCGCGCGTCTCCTTCGCCCCAGGCACCTCAGCCCCTGCCCCTGTTGCCCCTGCTGCCCTCAGTGCGGAGCTCATTGACCTGGTAAGGACGCTCATTGTTGGGCAGACAACCCTTTTGAATGCCATCCAGGGTGTGCAAAGGGAGGTGCAACAGAACAATGCGTACCTGGAGGGCATTCATTCGGGTCAGGCTGCCCATCAACGAGCGTTCACTGCTCTGGCCTCAGCACTGACGGCAGCCATTGTCCCTGTTTCCAGCCTCCCTCTTCTTACTGCCTCCAGCCTTTCTCTGTCTCCTGTTCCTCAGCCTATCCCATCCACACCATCAGACCAGCCTGCACACACCTCAACACCCAAGAGCAGCTCATCCAAACACAAGCACCACAGATCCCACAAACACTCACCTAAGCAACACCCAGATGCAGACATGCCAACAGCCACTGCCACCCCTGTGTCCCCCTCCTCCTCGTCTCCCTCCTCCCTCCCTGTGACGTCTACACTCACACCTGCATGCACCCCAACATCAGCCAGTGCTTCCATCACCACCTCACCCTCCAGGACAGTCCACACTCGTGCAGTCACCACCCCCACTGCCATTTACACGTCCCCTGTGTCCTCTCCCACTGTGTCTGTCACCCCCTCTTCCAAGACACACAAACGCAGGCAGACACCCACCCAACAGCCATCCACCTCACGACAGCCTACAGCACCAGCACCTTCACCCAATGACAGCACACCTGACTCTCCTACAACCACCTCCTCTACCTCCACTTCCATCTCCACTTCTCCTACCCTTTACCTTGGCCCTAAAAAACTTTTCCTGGCTAACCTTAACCTCTTTCCCCCCGATGAGCTCCCCCATCCATCTTCAAAGAGTCCCAAGAGCACCGCAGCCACCACCAGCCCAGCTTCGGGTGTCACTGTTGTGCCTGGGTTCTGGAGCCCACCCTTTGCCAGCAGTGACACATCGATCAGCAGCAAGGACACGTCCAGCCCCCCCCCCCCCGGCAAGAGGACCCGCAAAAACAAGGGCCGCCGTGCGAGGACCGACAGGGCTGCCCCCAAGGAGCAATGTGCGGCCACTTCACCACCCACACCATCTAGGGGAGGCAAGGGCCCGAGAGCCCCATCAAAGGAGCGGAAGGGCAGCAGGAGCGCGGAGAAGGTGGACCCCACATGCCACATCCCAGCTGGGAAGGAGGACACTAAGGAGGCCAGGAGTCCGTCCCCGAAGGGTCCAGAAACGTCACGGTCCGAGGGCGACTGAGCAGGGAGTCCAGGCCAGGTCTGGCTCCCTTGACCTGCTGGATGAGCACCGCTGAACAGGGCCCGCGGTGCAGAAGAGCACCGCTGAACACTGCCCCGCCGTGGAGAAGAGCACCGCTGAACAGGGCCCGCGGTGCAGAAGAGCACCGCTGAACAGGGCCCGCGGTGCAGAAGAGCATCGCTGAACAGGGCCCGCCGTGGAGATAGGCACCGCTGAACAGGGCCCCGCCGTGGAGAAGAGCACCGCTGAACAGGGCCCGCGGTGCAGAAGAGCACCGCTGAACAGGGCCCCGCCGTGGAGATAGGCACCGCTGAACAGGGCCCCGCCGTGGAGAAGAGCACCGCTGAACAGGGCCCGCGGTGCAGAAGAGCACCGCTGAACAGGGCCCGCCGTGGAGATAGGCACCGCTGAACAGGGCCCCGCCGTGGAGAAGAGCACCGCTGAACAGGGCCCGCGGTGCAGAAGAGCACCGCTGAACAGGGCCCGCCGTGGAGATAGGCACCGCTGAACAGGGCCCCGCCGTGGAGAAGAGCACCGCTGAACAGGGCCCGCGGTGCAGAAGAGCACAGCTGAACAGGGCCCCGCCGTCTCAAGCACCGCTCCGCTGGGCACCGCCGTCTCAAGCACCGCTCCGCTGGGCCCTTCCTCTCACGCACCGCTCCGCTGGGCACCGCCGTCTCAAGCACCGCTCCGCTGGGCCCTTCCTCTCAAGCACCGCTCCGCTGGGCCCTTCCTCTCAAGAACCGCTCCGCTGGGCCCTTCCTATCAAGCACCGCTCCGCTGGGCACCGCCGTCTCAAGCACCGCTCCGCTGGGCACCGCCGTCTCAAGCACCGTTTATGGTTCACTGTGCCCACCATGCCTCCTCCTTGACCAGTGGAGACTGTCATCCACCACTCCCCAGGATGGTCCAGTGGGCAGCCCACCCACTGTAGAGACATTGAGAGACTGTGGCTTTGCACTCCCCAGGATGGTCCAGTGGGCAGCCCACCCACTGTAGAGACATTGAGAGACTGTGGCTTTGCACTGGGGCAGCCCACCCACTGTAGAGACATTGAGAGACTGTGGCTTTGCACTCCCCAGGATGGTCCAGTGGGCATGGTGGCTCCTCGTGGATCTGGCGTCGTGGACTCATGTGGCTGTGGTGCCCCCCCCTTCCCTTCCCCCTGAGGTGCCTGTAGTTTTTACATCTGATGCCCCTGCAGTGTTCTCTCCAAAGGACTCAGGTCTCCTGTGTGGGCTTTGCCCTTATTTCTCAAGACTTTGGCCCACGGACATGCTGAATTCGTAGGATGTGCAGGACTTGGTACTTCAGTTATACACTGATGTGTATGTCATTAGTTTTGTTGTGAATATCTTTCATGGTTGTACAATAATTTTCTGGAGCTTTTTGGTACATAAATATTTATTCCAAATATGATTATGTCCTAGCATTTTTCAGGGGTGTTTGGGTGGTGTCACTGTGACTTGGTGCTCTGCATTGGTGAGTACATAGTTGGGGAGAGGGGGGGGGCGTCGCATATGTGTGTGCCCGTAACCTTTCGTCCTCCCCCTCCCGTGTGTCGTAGGTGCAGTACTCACCGTTGTCGTCTGCGCCGGACTTCGTACTCGTGGTAGATGAGAAGGTAGACGAGAGCAGGTAGGATGTTTAATTCGGGTTCCATGCTGTCCTCCTTCCTCCTGGAGTGCGTAGTGGTGAGCGTTTTCCCGTCCGTAGTCTGTTTCCGCCGTGTTTTTATCGGCGGTGCTCCCGCCCCGGAAAAGGTGGCGTATTGGTGAGTTGTAATAGTGTGGGCGGTACATTGTCTGCCGCCTGTCTGTTGGCGGTGACCGCCGCGCTGTTTGTTTGTACCGCCGTGGCGGTCGGAGTGTTAAGGTGGCTGTCTGTGTTGGCGGTTCCCGCCAGGCTCAGAATCCCATTTTTTTTTTTACCGCCAGCCTGTTGGCGGGTTGGCCGCCGCTTTAACACCGACCGCCAGGGTTAGAATCACCCCCTTAGACTCTTCTTTGGGCCCACCACTGAAGTGACCTTTGTTGCAGTGGTGGTTATCTGATGATATACTTAGATGCGTGCCACTGGTTTCTCTGGGATGTCCAAGCATCATTGATACTCATGCCATTTGACAAATTCAGGCTTTGATGAAAAGGCAGACTCATCTCTGTAGCACTTTAAGGATAGCTCGTCTAAGGCTCAGTTCCTGGGGTTACTCTTTCCTGCGTGCTAGTTCCACCAGCGTTGTTATAATTTCAAGGTTACTCAAAGATACCTTGCCTACTGACGAAATTAGCCCTCATAGCCAGTCTAGCCTTTTAATGGTTCCAAACGGATAGGTGGTGGCAGAAACCATGGCCTTTAGCGGACCTCCTTCCCCTCTTCCTCACCAGCTGCAGCCACTGCCAAGCCACTCTGTGACCTCCTTAGATGGTCATTTGGGACTTTTAGAAGATAGAATTTCATTTTGCTTGTCCAGCTGCTGGGTGCTAACTTAGCATGCAGCAGACTTTCTGCCTGCCCCATATAGAGCTCACAAAAATGACTGACAAATTGTCTTTGGGCTGAGGAGGTTACTCCAACTAGGTGGACAACAGAGGACTCTGGTCTCTGGTGGAGCAGATTCACCATATCAGCCTGCTAGAACTGTACAACATCTGTCTGGCTCTCACAGCCTTTCTACCCTTCATCAGGACAGGTCAGATTAGGTCCTAACAGAAACACAACTGCCATCTGGTACAGCAATGTCCATGGCAATGTGGAGTGCCTTACTCTCAACATCCACCTTCCCAGCCAAATAGAATAACCAATTCACTTGTCTATACTCTCCCACTGAATTGCAGCCTCACCTTTACCCCGGGAATATTCATACATCCCTGCACTAGAGTTCTCCTCTCCCCCAATTACCACAATCACTCCCACACTCCTCAGAGCACAAAACACAGCTCAGTCACCCACCACCTTTCCATTTCTCTCCTCCTAGAAATTAAGCTAGACAACCTACCCAAGGAATTGAATGAAGTGTCAACCAACACAGCAGCCTAGTTAAATCAACCTGGGAGTCCATACCCCTTTCAGTGACAACAGGATGAGGCAGGAAATGAAATGCCCATTACCTATATCAGCAGGAAACTATTTCCGAGAGAGAAGAATTATGCCATTGTTGAGAGAGAAGCCCTAGCCATAAAATGGACCATAAAATCCCTCCGGTATTATCTAGAAGGCCATGAGTTTATCCTTTACACAGATCATAAACCCCTAGAATGGATGGTTCACAGCAAAGGCAATAACAATCCCATCTTGCAATGGTTCTTGGCCTTGCAGCCTTTTCAGATCCAAACATACCATTGAAAAGGGGCTGCCCAAAACAATACAGACTTTCTGTCTAGGTATCCCCAGGACCTGCTTCTTCCTGGGAAGAAAGTCAGGGAGGGGAGATGTGAGGAACCCCTACCTGATACCCACACTTACATGAGAGCAGGATCATGGATTCCTCCTTGCAGTCCCTGGAACGCCAGTGAAACCTGGAAAGAAAAGAAAAGACTGACTTTAAAATAGAAAAGGGGCTGGATTTAGAAGTCGAGTTGCCACAGCTAAAAAAGACTCTCCCTTTCATTTTACTAGGGGTGGGGTGATTCCAACATAAAATACACAAGAAAGTACGGGGTTCTCTTAACGAGGGCGTCGCGGATATCAGCGTAGCCCTGGGTTGTATGTGTTCCTATTTGGAAGGGAAATGTCAGTGAAATGTCAGTAGGTAACTGCAGAGTGCATGCGTGGGGAGGAACAGCGGGGGGAGGAAATTCCTTTTACGGACTAGGTGGTCTCACACACTATATAGTGTCATGCTTCATCATTTGACCACCTAGACCCACCCAGGTAGGACAGTGCCACCTGGGCGGACTCAACCTCGCTGTTAAAGGAACAGGAGGGAGTGCGTAAATAAACTTGTTTCTGGAAAGATCGGGATCCAGCTAATCTACTGAAAAAATTAAAAACACCTAAGCAGACACCTGTGAGGAGTAACAAATTTAATAGTGTAATCTGACTGGTGTAGTTAAAACGGGGGTTGGGACACCTCTGTGAGGACAAGGACTCACAGGGTCACCTAACTAATAGCCAACATGTTTCTGCCCTCAGAAGTGAGCCAATGAAGGTCTCGGGGCATTCGTCAGGGCCTAGGATCCCTAAGTCTCACGTTGGAGAAAATAACTCTATGTGAAAGTCAAAGAGTGTGAAGTAAAAGGTCTACCTTACCCAAGGAATTACCTTGAGGTGGCCTAAGGGGGATAAACAAACAATTAGAACACTAGTGGCAAACAGCACTGCAAAACCAACCAACTGCACACGTGTCAAGGGGATGCATTCTTGCACGTAACACATATGTTCAAAATAGGCAAGAAACATGCGTGGAGTGACCAAGTGGGTATATCTATCTTTACAAGTGGACAGTCCTACCACAGCAGGGAATTACAATTCTTACCCTTTTCATAGAGGCTGCTAGCCTCTGGTATCCAGGAGGGGGAGTGTCCCCTTATAGTCAAACACTAAGGGAAGACATAGAAAGAGACGGACACAAAGATAAAGTGAGGAAGGGGAGGGAGTAGCCAGAATAGATACAGGGGGGCACTAGGGGGGTGGTTCCCACTAGGGACCCACTATCATTGCTAAAATAAAGAGATACTGCTTAATAGAAAAAGTAGTAACCCGAAGTGCTATAGATAATAGTCATAAAAACAGTTAGAAAGAAAAGTTAAAATTAATGAGGAAGGCTTATCTGTGCTGCCTGTGACCCGTGCAGCCACTCACTACATCAAAGGGGACGCTCGCCGTGCGCCTATATCGTCCTCTCCTTGGACCGCTTGCAACAAGTGGCTGAGGGAGAACGGTCTATTTATGGCTGTAAGATGTTCCAGGTGCGCCCTGTTAGTGCGGTCATTAGAGTTCAATTCAAGTCAATCACCGTCGCGGGCCTTTTTGCGTTTAGGACCTCGATATGGTCGCCGTAATGGCGGGCGCCCCAGCTGAGCCGGGGCGCCGGCATGAATGCGAGCGAATGCTCGGGTGGGGCCCAGGCCGGAAGGTTCCGGCCCGAGCGCCACAACCGGAAGTCTCGCGTTCCTGGTGGCTGCTGGGAAACGTAGTTCCCAGCGGTCCCGTGGCCCAGTGGAGAGAAAAAAAGAAAAGAAAAAGGAGAAGACAGAAAGGAACGGAGGAAGAGGGAGGGTTTAGGGGGGGAAGGGGGGGGTTTAAGAGATGCAAAAGGGGGGGAAAAGAGAGAGAAGGAAAGGAGAAAGAAAGGGAGGGAGGGAGGGGGTGACAACCGAAGGGGGAGGGGGGGAGAAAAAGGGGATACAAGGAGGGAGAGAAGAAGGGAAACGAGGGGGCAAGGGCAAGAGAGAGTGATGGGGAGACTTTCCTGAGCCACCGCAGCCTTTTTTAGACAGAGGCAACGGGAGGGGAAAGGGAAAAAGGAAAGAGGTACACTGGAGGCCAAGAGAGGACGCCCCTGAGAATATTGCACTAAGGGAACCCCTCCCAGGGACAAGCAAAACACTATAACTAGTCTGATGGATAATCAAACAGATAACATTATCAATCTGAGCAACCGTGTTCTTAGTGAACTTGAAACTAAGGCACTGAATAAGGGCTTAAACTTTGTGCCCACGCCCAAAATTGACTTATTTAAAACCCGAACAGAACTAGCGGGTTTGTTCCGTAAAATTCGCTTGAAAACTTTCTTTTTGGGTAAACATTTTGAGGCTCCTGAACCAAACACTGGTCTTCGCCCCAAGTCCACTTTCTGCCCAACCACTGGACAGATGCCCCCCGAGGTCCTGGCTTTCGAGAAATCAGTATCCTTAAAAGTCAACGCACTTACCGGGACCACCAGCAAAACATACCATAACATGAGTATGGCTGAGCTTTCAGCTCTGAAAGGTCTAACATCTGACCCTACGATAATCATTAAACCAGCAGACAAAGGGGGAGCAACAGTAATTTCTCCACTAAAAATGTATAGAGATGAGTGCGAACGTCTACTGGGTAATACCCATCATTACAAAAGCTTATCTCGTGACCCCACACCTGATATTCAAGACGAGATTTCCTTTCTCGTGATGAAAGGAATGGAGAATGACTGGATTACTCGACATGAGGCAGACTTCCTGATACAGGCAAACCCTAGGATTCCCTATTTTTATATTCTTCCTAAAGTGCACAAAGGGAAAATCCCCCCTCCAGGTAGACCTATAGTATCCAGTATCGGATCGGTTTTAGAAGCCCTCTCTCAATTCGTGGATTTCTTCCTTCAGCCACTGGTCAAAAGAATTCCAACTTACTTAAAAGACACTACGGATGTGTTAGTCTTATTAGACTCTGTGTCCTTTGACACAACTAGAGAATTGTTGATCACCCTGGATGTGGAATCCCTGTACACCAACATTCCCCAGGAGGCCACTCTGCAGGTCATCAGCGACCTCTTGGCGACCTCTTGGAAGCCAATAGAGGAGAGTCACGTACACCCCCTGACTTCATACTGGACCTGGCACATTTGGCTCTCACAAGGAACTATTTCAAGTTCGAGGATAACTTTTTCCTGCAAACACAGGAACATCTATGGGCAGCACTTTCGCACCTAGCCTGGCATGCCTTTATGTTGATCACTTTGAGAGACAGGTGGTCAATCATGATGACAACCCGTTCCTCCAGCAGATTAAACTCTGGAAACGATATATAGATGATATTCTATTGGTCTGGACAGGAACTAGAGATGAGGCTATGATTTTTGCAAATTGGTTGAATGCAGCGAACCCTTTCCTGAACTTCACCATGACCATAGGTGACAACCAACTAGCATTTCTTGATTTATCAATCTATGAAAGCAATGGGGCACTGGCCACAGAGGTTTATTATAAACCCACAGACCGGAACAACCTGCTCCAATTTCAGAGTTTCCACCCAAGGTCCCTGAGGGAGAACCTCCCTGTAGGTCAATTTTGACGTCTGCGACGGAATTGTTCCACCCTCACAGACTACCGTAAACACGCTGATAAATTGGCTATTAAGCTACAAACCAAGGACTATCCTACACATCTGGTGAAGAGAGCATTCAAAAGAGCGTGCAATAATAACAGGGACCAACTATTGCAACCACGCACTAGGACATCAGACACTGAACAAATAGTGTGTGTAACTACTTTTAACCCACTCTCCAATAAGATTCAGAAAATCATTAAAGAGGAGTGGAAAATCCTTACATCTGGGGTTTTACCTTTTCAGCAGCCACTACATGCTTTTAAAAGAGCCGCAAACATACGGGACATGGATGTCCACACAAGACCCAAAGAAAAAAACAATTCCCTCACTACACAAACCACACTATGGGGTCTTCCACCACCAAGAGGACACTACCCATGTGGCAACTGTAGTGTCTGTTGTTTTACTCAAAAATCAACAACAGTAGACCTAGACCTTAAGACTCCATGGGTTCAAAAATCCCTAACCAACTGTAACAGCAAAAACGTGATCTATTTGATCAGATGCCCCGGTAACCTCAAATACGTGGGTATGACCTCAAGAAAGGTCGCCACAAGAATCTGTGAACATAGGAGCACGATCCGTTGTAAACGAGAGGCCACTAAATTGACTAACCACTTCCTTTTGAAAAAACATTCTGCAGATGACTTAAACTGGACGGTCATAGAGCAATTACCTCCATCGACCTCCAGTATGACACAGAGACTGCTCCAGACCGAACAACGTTGGGTCTGGAGATTACACACGGACACCGATGGTCTTAATGACGAGATCCCCTGGTTCACACTCAATAAATGAGTTCTTCGACTAAGCTATGAGTCCTCTAATCCTTCCGCTTCTGCCCCTGCTTCCCTGCTTCTCCCCCTTAGGACCCCGCCCCCTTTTCTTTTTTTCTCTCCACTGGGCCACGGGACCACTGGGAACTACGTTTCCCAGCGGCCACCGGGAACGCGAGACTTCCGGTTGTGGCGCTCGGGCCGGAACCTTCCGGCCTGGGCCCCACCCGAGCATTCGCCCGCATTCATGCTGGCGCCCCGGCTCATCTGGGGCGCCCGCCATTACGGCGACCATATCGAGGTCCTAAACGCAAAAAGACCCGCGGCGGTGATTGACTTGAATTGAACTCTAATGACCGCGCTAACAGGGCGCACCTGGAACATCTTACAGCCATAAATAGACCGTTCTCCCTCAGCCACTTGTCGCAAGCGGTCCAAGGAGAGGACGATATAGGCGCACGGCGAGCGTCCCCTTTGATGTAGTGAGTGGCTGCACGGGTCACAGGCAGCACAGATAAGCCTTCCCTCATTAATTTTAACTTTTCTTTCTAACTGTTTTTATGACTATTATCTATAGCCCTTCGGGTTACTACTTTTTCTATTAAGCAGTATCTCTTTATTTTAGCAATGATAGTGGGTCCCTAGTGGGAACCACCCCCCTAGTGCCCCCCTGTATCTATTCTGGCTACTCCCTCCCCTTCCTCACTTTATCTTTGTGTCCGTCTCTTTCTATGTCTTCCCTTAGTGTTTGACTATAAGGGGACACTCCCCCTCCTGGATACCAGAGGCTAGCAGCCTCTATGAAAAGGGTAAGAATTGTAATTCCCTGCTGTGGTAGGACTGTCCACTTGTATAGATAGATATACCCACTTGGTCACTCCACGCATGTTTCTTGCCTATTTTGAACATATGTGTTACGTGCATGAATGCATCCCCTTGACACGTGTGCAGTTGGTTGGTTTTGCAGTGCTGTGTGCCACTAGTGTTCTAATTGTTTGTTTATCCCCCTTAGGCCGCCTCAAGGTAATTCCTTGGGTAAGGTAGACCTTTTACTTCACACTCTTTGACTTTCACATAGAGTTATTTTCTCCAACGTGAGACGTAGGGATCCTAGGCCCTGACGAATGCCCCGAGACCTTCATTGGCTCACTTCTGAGGGCAGAAACATGTTGGCTATTAGTTAGGTGACCCTGTGAGTCCTTGTCCTCACAGAGGTGTCCCAACCCCCGTTTTAACTACACCAGTCAGATACCACTATTAAATTTGTTACTCCTCACAGGTGTCTGCTTAGGTGTTTTTAATTTTTTCAGTAGATTAGCTGGATCCCGTTTTTTTCAGAAACAAGTTTATTTACGCACTCCCTCCTGTTCCTTTAACAGTGAGGTTGAGTCCGCCCAGGTGCCACTGTCCTACCTGGGTGGGTCTAGGTGGTCAAATGATGAAGCATGACACTATATAGTGTGTGAGACCACCTAGTCCGTAAAAGGAATTTCCTCCCCCCGCTGTTCCTCCCCGCGCATGCACTCTGCAGTTACCTACTGACATTTCACTGACATTTCCCTTCCAAATAGGAACACATACAACCCAGGGCTACGCTGATATCCGCGACGCCCTCGTTAAGAGAACCCCGTACTTTCTTGTGTATTTTGAGTTATAGGGAGCTAAGTACAGTGTGTTCCTCCACATTTGTCCCTCCTTCTCCCTCTTCCTCTCTCTCCATGTGTAATGGTGATTCCAACATAACCTTACCCGTGGCAGAGAAACAGCGAAGCAGCAGACTCCTGAGCAGGACGTTGGGAAAATGCCAAACACCAACAAGGATCCGAGAGAAGACCCGCACACACGGCTGAAGGAGCTCAGCAGGACCCAAACAAGGAAAGCAGGAGCCGCAAGGCAGGTGTGGAGGACGAGGATCCCGATGACACCAAAGATGCATTAGAGACCTGGACAGAGGATTGGTGGACTCTCCCATAAGAGATCTATATGCTGGCCACAACTCAGGTGAGCTGCAGATTTAAAGGCATGGGTGAAGTTTATAATTTTTAAAGCACATAACAACCCCAAAATATATTTGTATAACTTCCTGAATGCTCACGACAGGGCATGCGTTGTGCAATTGCCTACTCTGCAGTGAAAGAAATTATAAAGAATCAGGTCATTTAAGCCCTAAGCTCCTTCTTTTCCCTTGTTTTTTTTTTCTTTTTTTTCCCTTTCTATGTTATCCCATATCCTCGGTGAAGGCTTCTATGAGTACAGTGCCCCCGTACATGATTAGAAAAGCAGCATTCTTTTTGTTTTAACTACTCTGGTAGCGAGGCAAATTGTTCTGTCCTGTGTGGAGCTAATGCTGTACTTTTCCCCACAAGTGTTATGGTGAGGGGTAATCCTATATAAAAGCCTAAACTGTATACTTACCGCAACTCTCTCTGTTTTTCCTGAGGATCCTGGTGGCGACCACCGTGACGGAAGTCCTGGAAAACAAAAGAGAAGAAAAGAACACATGGAATAACCTTAAATATTCAGAAGTTCAAAAGAATATAATCAAGGTTTTAATTTCATTCTGTACAATTGCTAGTAAACCTGCACGACTAGCAAATCAAACTTGCCTCTGAAGCCATATATCTGCCCATCCCTCTTACACTCACCCACTCTTTTGTGGCTTGCTTCATCATCAACCAGTCCCACCCACCTTAGAACGATAGCAGCAGGTGGTCCCAACCTCATGATAGAGGGAGATCAGAATATTCTCATTCTAGTCAATAATGAGGTCCAGTTACTCTTAAAACAGCCTAGGTGGGGCGTGTCCAAAATGGCGGAGCGCTAAGACGTGCCCGCCAGCGCTCCGCCGCCTCGACCCACCAAAGTGCCCTGCGGCCCGTCTGGGGGAAGCCTGGAGGCTCCCCCCCGAATCGTGAGGCCCCCCCGGGGGTTCCTTGCCGCTCGGCGGCGGCTGGGTCGAGGCTGCGCAGCTCCCGCGGGGAAAGCGGAGTTCGGCCCCGGAGTCAGGGCGGAGCGGCGCGAGAGGCAGCTTAGTCAGTGGGACGGGCTCTCCCCCAGCGGCCCTACAGAGCGTGGTGCCGAGGGGTTTGGAGGCCTGGGGGATCACTCTGGGCCCCGTAGCAACTGGACTGCGCTGCGGGCCCCGGCCTTGGGACGCCTGAGCGCCCTAAAGGAGAGGGACACTCCCTCATGTGCCATTGGACCGGGGGCTGCAGGCGGGGGCTCCTCACCTTGGCGCCTTGGAGCGGGGCCTTGTAGAAGTGCGAGGTCCCGATAGAAGATAGGGGCCCTGTTGCTTGGCCCCCGGACTGCTTCACTGCAACATTTAAACTTTAAATAAATGTGGGCCTGTATACACGCTGGAAAAGGCATCAGAAGCGGATCGCTGCCGGAGGTGGCTGCTGAGGTTTGGATCTAGGCGTGGTATCAGACAGGGTGACATTTGCTGATCGGCCTCAGACGGAGATCCTGGAGGCCCTGTGGGATTGAACCAACGAGGCGTGGCTGGGCCGGGGCGCCATGGCGACATCAAAATCCAAACGTGAGCGCTCAGTGAGGGACATGCTGGCAGGGGCGCGCCTGACATCCAGGACTACGGCGGAGGACTTACCTGGGGTGAAGGCCTTGGAGAGTCTGGTGGAGACGGACCCGGAGGAGAGTTCTCCCGTTACAAAGGGCTTTCTGACCTCCTTGTTTGAGTCGCTCCGGGGCGATATCCAAGAGCTGCGTAGGGACATCTCACAGGAGGTGAAGGAGTTGTGAGGAGAGGTTACCTCCTTGGGTGAACGTGTATCGCAGCTAGAGGATTGTGAGATCCCTCGCGGCGAAGAGGTGGCGGCCCTGCAACAGGAGGTAGTCCGCCTCCGAGAGCAGCAGGACCTCCTCCAAATGGCGGTCAAGGATTTGGAAAATCGCTTGAGGCGACAAAATATTCGTATTAGAGGGGCTCCGGTTGATGCTGAAAAGGAGGACATTGGGGTCTACGTGGTGGACTTGTTTCGCTCTCTGCTTGGCCCGGACGAGACACAGGAGGTGGTCCTGGATCGGGTTCATCGGGTTGGGCGTGCTGGGGGCCCTGGAGACCGCCCTCCGGACATCCTAGCCTGTCTCCATAATTTTGTTCTTAAAGAAAAGATTCTGCAGCGGGCCCGCAACCTTCAGCATGTACTCTTTTGGGGTATGAACTCCAACTATTTCATGACCTATCTGTGCGGACCTTGCAGAGGCGGAGAGAATTCAGACCGATCACGGATCACCTGAGAGCACACAATGTGTCCTATTCCTGGGGTCACCCGTTCCGCTTGATCTTCCGCTGGGAGGAGCAGCTTCGGCAAGTGAAATCTGTCTTGGAAGCCAGCCGTGTCCTGGGTCTGGAGGATATAGCCCGGGAGGTTAGCAAGGGGGCGAGCCTGCCGATGGGGGGTCCTCCTCGTTGATGGAGAAAAGAGAAGAAAAGGAAGCCGCAGCACCCGACGGCCTCAGAACTGAGGTCAGAGAGAGAATCCGCTCTAAACAGTGTGGCCGCCGGAACTTCAGCCTAGGTGGACACCCGGGGGCGCCCGGGATTGCTATTGGCCGCATTGCTAATAACATGCTGATCGTCGAAGAGGGTCGGGGCGGTGGGGGCGATGGACCTGGTTTCCTGGCATGGTTGGATATATTGCCCCGTGGAGACTTCACCTCGTGAGGATGGACGACCGAGGACTTCTATAATCTATGCACCTGTTGTCTTATTAGTTGCCTGTTGTTGGGTTTCCCTGCGATGCTGGCTCTTTGTGGAGACACCCTCAGGCCTGAGTGTACCAGGTGGTCTAGATCTTTATGTAGGGGGTGGTCCTCTGTCGTTCTCTGGTCTCTTCTGCTTGTTCCCTCAGTATAGGCTATGACCATTAAATGTATAAGTTTAAATGTTAGGGGGCTCAATAATCCCACCAAGAGGCTAGCCATTCTGTCAGCTTTAGAGAGATAGGGGAGTCATATATGTCTCCTGCAGGAGACGCACCTTGTTTTCAAAGATACTCACTGTATGCGCTCTAAGTGGTTCCTCAGGCAGTTCTGGTCTTTGCTACCATCAAAGCATGCAGGGGTGGCGATACTTATATCACGCTCATTTCCGGGGGAAGTGATATCAAAAGTGCACGACGTTTCAGGGAGGCTTTTGGCCATGAGGCTTAGACTGGGGGGTTTTTCCTTCACAATCGCTTCCCTGTATGCACCTAACTCCCAACAGGAAACCTTCCTAAGACAGGCTTTGCCTCCACTGCTCCAATCCCCTGATGGTGCTGTATTGTTGGGGGGCGATTTTAATTTGCTGATGGACGGGGACCTGGATCGTTCAGGCCATCGGTATGGGCAGACGGGGTCTTTGTCGGATGCTGGTCGGCAATGGTTGAGTGAGTGTGGCCTGGTGGATGTGTGGAGGAGTGCGCACCCCTCGTTGAGGGACTACTCCTTTTACTCATCAGCAACTAAAACATACTCTAGGTTGGATCTTTTTCTGGCAACTCAGGAGCTTCTCCCCCGTGTTAGAGACTCAGCGATCGAGCCGTGGGCCCTGTCAGATCACGCCCCGGTTACAGTTGAGATTCACATAGACATGGAGAGGGTTGGTGCATCGGGGTGGCGATTTAGGGACTCGATGCTTCAGAACGGTGCAACGTTAGAGGCGATCCGAAAAGCAATAATAGATTACCTTAGCCTTAATGATGATGGGACAATAAGTATTGCAACGCTGTGGGAGGCATTGAAGGCCGTGTTGAGGGGCGAGGTGATGTCGCTTTCTTCTAGGGACAATAAGGCAAGGACTCGACTCAGGGAGTACTTAGATCAGCGAGTGAGGGTGCTGGAGCGTTCACATAAACACACCGGTGCTCCTAGAATATGGCGAGAGCTTGAGAAAGTGAGGAAGCAGCTGAGGAGGTTGGACTGGGACAGGGCAGAGTATGCGGTAGTCCGCCTCAAACAAAAGCATTATGCAGGAAGTAACAAGTGCGGGAAGCTACTGGCACATAGGTTGAGAGCGCAGCGTCAATTATACAAATGGTGCGCTCCCTTTCGGGAGCAGAAGCGCGTACGAGCGACCAAATAGCGGAGGCTTTTGCGGCATTCTATCGAGGTCTATACAGGGCCGAGGAGCCTGGCACCTTAACTCCAGAATCCTTCTTAGAGGGTATAGGAATTACTCCTAGATCAACCTATAAGGGCAGAGGAGGTAATAGCAGCGATCGCACGGCTGCAGATTGGGAAATCACCCGATCCCGATGGCTTTTCTGCGCTTTTTTATAAATCCTTCTGTGCTGAACTTGTTCCCGTTCTAGTGCGACTCTTTAACTCCTTTCCTCAAACGGGCGCTCTCACGCCTAGCATGTTAGATGCTACTATCATGGTTATCCCGAAACCGGGGAAGGACCCCGAGGAATGCGCCTCGTACAGGCCTATCTCCCTCCTGAATATTGATGCCAAACTATTCACTGGCATTTTGGCACACCGTCTCAACTATTATATGCCGGGGCTTGTGGACTCCGACCAAGCGGGATTTATACCGCACAGGCAGTGTAGCGATAATGCCAAGCGACTGCTCCATCTATTGAATAAAACCGAATGCTCTCGCAGGGCAGCGCTTTTCCTATCTATCGATGCTGAAAAGGCGTTCGATAGGGTTTACTGGCCATACCTGTTCAAGGTGCTTGGGCGCTTCGGACTGGGTCCAGGCTTCATGGCATGGATTCGCTGTATTTATCAGGCACCCCGGGCGGCGGTACGAGTTAACGGGACGCTCTCTTTACCATTTGCTGTCCAAAGAGGGACCAGGCAGGGGTGTCCGTTTTTGCCCCTCCTGTTCCCGCTTTACATGGAGCCCATGGCGCAGAAGCTCCGGGACAACCCTCAGATTATGGGCGTGAAGTTTGGGGGGATGAACATCTTATATTGCTATAGGCGGACGACGTCATACTTACTTTGGCGGAGCCTATGTCTTCTCTGCCGGCGCTAATGGCTGTTTTAGAGGAATTTGGATGGGTCTCGGGGATCCGAATAAACATGCTAAAATCGCAGGCTATGGGCAAGTTTATCAGCGCGGAACAGGAAAGGGGCCTGAGGGCCCGATTCCAATTTATATGCTCCTCCTCGTGGCTCCCGTACTTGGGGATCGAGCTGGGCTCCACAGTCGCCCGCACTGCGTCGTTGAACTACGCGAAACTAACCCGGAAGGTGCAGCGTGACTTAGGAACATGGGGGAGACTCAAATTGTCCTGGCTGGGCAGGGTGTCGGCAGTGAAGATGACCATCCTACCACGTATACTCTATCTGTTTCAGGCGCTCCCGCTGTAGCCCCCGCCGCGAACGATAGCAACCCTCCAAACGGCGGTTCTAAGATTTATATGGGAAGGGAAGGTGGCACAGTTACCACAGCAGGTGCTGTATCGCCCTAAGAGGGAGGGGGGGCTGGCGGTCCCCTGCCTCCTACGATACTTCCAAGCAGCGCAGCTGCGTTTCCTCTTGGAATGGAGCCGACCGGCTTCTGAGAAGCATTGGTGCTTTATGGACCAGGCAGTGGCTGGCTCCCACATATGGAAGGAACCCTGGCTCAAGCGCCGTCATAGAGCGCGGGGGTTGTATGTATCCCCGGTCACGGAGGTTTCGATGAGAGTGTGGGACCGGGTGGCCGGCAGGGTGGGTTTGACGACCTTCCCGTCCCCAATGACTCCCCTGGGTGCGAACCCTGATTTTTGTACGGGCCTACAGCCTGAAGCATTGCGTCGATGGTATGAGGGGGGCTGCAAAAGGGTGGGCTATTTATTTGATGAGCAGGGGGTTATCCCCTTTGACCAGCTGAGGGAGCTATATGGCCTAACTGAGGCTGACAGGATGATGTACTATTAAATACAACACTGGGCCCTGCTTCCAGCCAACAGGATATTAATAGACAGGCCATTAACACCATTTGAAAAATGGATTCTAATGAAAAAGGGCGATAAGCGCGTGGTTTCTGAGCTCTATGTCCACCCAAGACTAAGGGTCAATTGAGATGGGAGAAGGAACTAGAGAGAGAGCTATCGGAAGACGAATGGGAGAGTGTTTTTTATAGGGCGCACCACACAGCTTACAATTCAGCAGATACAGAGACAGCATATAAGGTGGCCTCCTCCTGGTACTACACCCCAACAAGGATTCATGCTTGGGACCACGATAAATCTAGTCTTTGATGAAGGGGGTGTGGGGGAGGGGGGTCGCTTGTGCATTTACTATGGCATTGTCCCAAACTACATCGGTACTGGAAGGACATAATATATACAGTGGACATGGCTTTTGACACTCAGATTCCTAGATTGCCTGCGTATATCTTACTGGGCCTTCCCAACCCTCTCACTTTTCCCCTGAGATCATTGAAGGGACGGCAGATGGCTTTAGCTTTAAATGCTGCAATACAGCTGTTGCTATCCATGTGGGGGACTGAACGGATCCCGACAACGGTCTCATGGCTACACAAGCTCTGGTTTATCCTCGCTATGGAAAAGCTCACCCTGGCTTCTCAGCAGCGGAGCAGGGACTTTAAAGAACTTTGGCATCCATACTTCCGTATTCTATCCGGGGAGTTTTCAGAGCTGACTTGTCCAACTTATTTGAGGGTACTGAATTTGAATTGAGTGCAGGGGAGTGAACCTTTAAGGAGATGTATATATAGGACCAGAACTATATTTTAAAGGAGCCTGAGATTGTTTGATTCTTGCACTGTCAGCCAGCTGTGGGGAAACATAGTTGAATTTTGTATTTAACCCTCTTCTTTTCTACTGTTTCGCATGGAGTAAGCTGACTATGAGCCTACGGGCAATACTGTGATGTTGTGCATATGCGATGTTTTATAATTGAAAAATCAATAAACAGATTTGATCCATAAAACAGCCTAGGTGTCAACCCAAAGATTTCCTTTACTACTGGGTACACTTTGCTAGAATAAAATCTGAGTACAGAGATATAGGGGGTCATTATGACCCTGGCGGAAGGCGGAGAACCGGCGGTAAGACCGCCAACAGGCTGGCGGTCTTACTTTGTGGAATTATGACCATGGCGGTTACCGCCATGGTCATCCGCCGGTTCTCCGTTCTGCCCGCCGGGCTGGAGACCTGGGTCTCCAGCCCGGCGGCCGTCACTATCCTGCCGGCGGTATTTGGACCCGGCTTACCGCCGTAGATTTCCAGCGGTTTGAACCCCCATGAAATCCATGGCGGTGAGCACTATCAGTGCCAGGGAATTCCTTCCCTGGCACTGATAGGGGTCTCCCCCACACACCACCCCCACCCCGACTCCCTCCCCTACCCCCCCACCACCCCTGCCACCCCCCAAAGGTGGCAGGGCCCCCCTCCCCACCCCGACCCCCAACATCACTTCACCCATACCCACACGACACGCACGCAGGCACCACCTACATACTTACACGCACACACGCCGACATACATGCCTACATTCACACACACAGTCATACACGCACACCCAAATTCAAACATACACGCACACATCCATACAGACATACCCACAGACATACACACACTCATTCCCATACACACAACACCCCCGCAGGCATAAACGCACTCACACACCCCCTCTACATACACACACGCACACCCCCATGCACCCACACAACACCCCCCCAACCCCCTCCCCTCACGGACGATCAACTTACCTGGTCCGACGATCCTCCGGGAGGGGACAGGAGCCATGGGGGCAGCTGTGCCGACACCACACCGCCACGGCGAATCACAGGACGTGATTCGCTGGGCGGTGGTCTGTTGGCGTGGCGGTGGAGGTGGAGCAACCGCCACTTCCCCGCCTCCCGCCAGTATGGCTGTTTGCGGCTCTCCGTCCGTAAAAGGATGGAGAGCTGCCAACGTTCATAATAGGCCGAGCGGCAAACCGCCACCACTGGCGGTCTTCCACACGGCGGTCTTTAAAAAAGACCGCCGAGGTCAAAATGACCCCCATAATGTCTTGGTCATCCCATCACAAATCTACTTGCCAAATTGTTTCGGCCACACAATGGATCCCTCTGGCCTTTGACAGGTCTGTCACTAGTGCACCTCAAAAACTGCATGAATGGTAAGAATAAGTCTTACCTCTAAGGTTATCATCATCACCCTACACTCTTAGAGTTTTATTTGCTCAAGCAAAGGAGCACCGATGGGACAAAATAAGTGAAGACCAGGAGCTTGAACCTTGACAAATGTGTGTCTACAGGCGAGGTTCCTACCTGGTGTTCCCTTTTGGCATACAACTTTAAGAGTGTATAGTGACAACAATAACCGTAGAGGTGCCTTAGTGCCAGTGCCCTGGGTGAATTGCTCTCCTGTTGTGGGCTGTAAGTTGTGTACTGTTTCCAGACATTGATGCAATAGAGGCCTTACTGTGAGGGTAGAGGGTCTTCCTGACGCGATTGCTGGGGAGGACTTGTGCCTGTGCCCTTCCCAGGTTGTCTCAGGCCTGCGACTGCATCCTGTAGTGAATTGTAATTTAAAATCCTCTTTAATGGTGAAATAGGCAAGAGGTGGTTCTTGACTCCGACGAGCGTTGCGTCTTTTAGTGAAGAGTTGCTCATCCTCAATTGATACAAAGTACATGGTAGGAGCTCAAAAATAGTCAAGGAAGGGACAAATACAAGAACCTTCCAGTATCTTTTTGAATTTCTTACACAGGTGATAAGTACTTTGATACTGCACTGCGATACTCACAGATCAAAGGCCTTGCAGGAATGTGTGCCTGGTCTACAACAGGAAGTGGAGTCTACATGTGGATTGCCATATGATGCTTTCACCGCCCCCTGAGAATGCCTAGCTATTTGTTGTGCACACTGCAACTGGCGACGTAAACTAATGTGGAGTATAATGAGGTGAGCTTCCTGTTACTGTGGAGAGCTGAACCACAGACAAGTGTAATTATTTTGGGGAACTGGGAGCAGAAAGGAATGGCTGTGAGTGGGGCGGAAAAGAGACTAATGAGCACTTCAGGTACACATTACCCCTCCCCGTTAGAGCTTCCTGCAGGAGAGGATTGGAGCCTCTTACCGGCAATTATAATAGTACAAAGCGTATTGGGCAAGAGAGAGGCCATCTAGGATTGTCTGACAACCTTACTATTATAATTACCAAGGCCCAGTCACCTTACAGATATAAAAAAAGGACAGTCTTGGACAACATGATCAAATACAGGTGAGCTCACTGAAGAACATGACCCTGAATACTACTGAAATACCAATAGAGCAAAGAGATCTTCTATATTTTCAGAGACTAAGGGCCAGATGTATCAAAAAAGGCTTTTGCGATTCGGTAATAGCGATTTTTAAGAAATCGCTATTTCTGAGTCGCAAAATGCTATGTATCATATTTGTGATTCGGTAATAGCGATTTCTTAAAAATCGCAAATGCTATTACCGAATCGCAAATTGCGATACCGGCCCCATTCGCACCTATGGGCCTGGAGGCCCATATTTGCAAATTTTTTGCATTTCCCAAATTGCGAATTCCTAAGTGGAATTCGCAAATTTGGGAAATGCAAACCCCAGGGTGCTGGGGGCCTAAGGCCCCCTCTGCTGCACCCCAATACATTTTTTAAGGACATGTATTGCGCACACATGCCAAAGGGGCATGTGTGCGTTACATGTCAATTTTAAAAATGCTTTTTTAATGCATTTTTTAAATTTGCACATAGTTACCACCAAGTTCAACTTGGTGGTATTAGCGATTCCTTAATGCCCAATTCGCATTAAGTAATTGCTTGTTACATCTGGTTTAGAAATCGCAAATAAGGATTCCTTATTTGCAATTTCTTATTTAGAGATTTGCAATTTGCGACTCTCTAAACGGGCTCGCAATTTTAAGGAATCGCTATTTTAACGATTCCTTAAATTTGCGTTGCGAATGCCTTTCATAAATACTGAAAGCCATTTTTGCATTTGCAAACGGCCATTCGCACCATTTGCGAATGCAAAAATGGATGATGCATCTAGCCCTAAGTAACAATTGATTGTGAAACATTAGCAGACACAAACCTACAAAAAGAACCTTCTTACCACATCTCCTGTGTATCGACTTTACTAAGATCATTCAAGATGATATTAAATACCAGAACTTGATTTCTCTAAGACAACTTACCTAGCACATAGCAGATGCTGAAATCCTCATATTTTGATCCATCACTGCCTATTAGTAAAATGACATGCCGAAAACTAAACACAAATGCCCTCAGAAAAACACATTTTATCAACCGCCATGGCTACTGCTGCCATTGTAATGGACACAGCTCTCACAATGCTGTTACAAGAATTGGCAGAAATCAAAGTTGCTATAGAATCAGTAAACAAGGCAGTGAAGGCAAACACGATTGAAATAGTTATTAAAAAGGGAAGTCACAGCATTGATGGCACATCTAACAACAATGGAAAATCGGATTACAGATGTTGAATCACATATTGATAAACAGCCAGATTAGGGAAGGGTGCTTTGACACCTACACCGGAAAAATATTGATTTGGAGGACTGGATCCAAATAGATAACATGCGATTAATTGGAAACCCAGAGCAAACGGAGGAATATTATATAAAGACCTTCATACTGAACACACTAAACATAACTTGTTATCCTCCTCTGGAATTTCACCAGACACATAGAGTACGATCTCTCCTTAGCTCCTCTACTTAACCTAGACACGTATTAATCTGCTGCATCAGACACCAACAAGCCAGACAAATTACAATGACCCCCAATAACACGGCGGTTATCAATATGAGACGAATCAAGTGTATTTGACAGCATGACGGCGGGCTTTTCAGCAGCTCAAATGCCATGATGAAAATATTTCTAGCTCTTCGCCCACATTGGCGGGAAGAAGACTTCGAACTGATGATTGTCTTGAGTGAAGGCCACACAAGAGAATGTGAAGAGCCAGAAGACAAAGAGACCCTTCTAGACGAACTAGAAAACATACACATGGAAGCACAACCTTTTATGGTGCCTATGTTCCACTCAACACCAGAAGCCCCAGACCAGGGTGAGGACACCGGTCATGCAGAACGACTCCGCTGGGAAACAGTAACACAGAAATGGCCATCTTCCAGCAAGTACGGTAGCTTAGAAAACGACATATTAAAGAGCCACATCCAGATCACCACTTAATGTTTGATATAGCTATATGTAAAATGATATAATTTTATAGAACTATTTTGTAGAACTAATGATAGATGTGAAATATAACTTTGGAAAATCAAAACGGTTATTTTCTGCTTATTTGAGATCACATACAAAACAATTCATCTATATCAGACTGGAACTGACTCCCTGTAGACCCCCGTGCGTACAAGAAGTTTCACTCTAAGGAAGATGTAATGTATTTTATCATATTGTAAAATGTACATCATTTATATATTCGTGGGGTTACTCCCCCTTCCAATATATTTATTTAAAAAATGTCATCTTGTTACATAGATTGCTGTTTTATATACTTGTGGTCTTGACTCCTAGGGTTGTGTTGTCACCCAGCCCTCAAATTTAAAGGTTTGTTCAGTGATGCCAACTGGCACTATTTCCCTTAGCAAATATTACACACTCGCAGTATCCCTCAGTCCTTCTTTACTACGGATATATTACACTAAGACAAAATACATCACAGAAAACACCGATTTATATAGCCTCACAATGCAATTTAAATTACTCTCACGCATTAAAACCTCCCGCTCACTCAACCTTACACTATCAGAAGTAGAATACAAAGTGCCTGAACCAGCACAGGATCCTACGCCTTTACCCCAGACTCTAACATACATAGATGTATACATCCCTTTCTTAAGGAACAATACAGGACTGCAAAATAAAGTCTACATTGCGATGGGTGACCTGAAGTCACTGAATGGTATTTCCCTTAATGTTAATGGCATAACCAGAAATGTTAAACACAAGAAAGTCCTCACATTCTTGGGGCGACAATATCCACACACTGCATTGACACAAGAGGCACATCTTACTCCAGATGAAAGTAATATGTTAGATAGCGAACAGGTGGGATGTGTCATTCAGGCGAGCTCATAAGATGTACTACACACACCAGATCCACATCCAAAAATCACTCAAAAAAAGGGGAAGCAATACTTATACACAAATCACTTTCATATAAGTCCTGCAAAAGTAGGTTGGCCCTGGGAGGGAGATAAGTCTTCATGAACCTCAAACTCCAAGATACTTACTGCACATTGCGTTCCATATACGATCCAACAAGTGGTAAGATAGACTTCATCTGCCATATTCACAGACTTTTGATTTCCTTCAGTAACTCTAGGTTGGTTCTGGGAGGGAACTGGAATGTCATGGTAGATCTCATATTGGACAGAACAGGTACCCCAGACCCATATCAAAATAAAGGTAGAGCCGGTTTAGTGGATATGATTCAAGATGATGCCCTAGTGCAGTGTTCCCCAACCCCCGGGCCGCGGACCGGTGGCGGTCCGCGGATCAATCGGCACCGGGCCGCCCGAGGTCTTCAAATCTTGAAGGCATGTTTAAATACAATTAAATTCAAATTATTAAATCAAAACAAGTGGGCCACGGAAAAATTATCAAACATTTACTGGTCCGCGGCGATAAAAAGGTTGGGATTCACTGCCCTAGTGGAACAATAGCAATTACTCACCTCTGAGAAAGACTATACTTTCACCTCATGCCAGAAAATAGCCATATAAGGATTGACTACTTCCTTGCAACAGCCTTACAACAGCCTTACTAGTTAGGCAACTTGTACAAAGTAATATTGTTCCTATGGGGACCTCGTTCTCGGGGCCACAATCCTGTTTCATTACATCTGGACATAGGTATGTTAATTCCACCCATGGAACCACGGCGCATGAATGTCTCCAAATTCAAAGCTCTGCAAGATAAGGCACACCTATGCCCATATCTCTCCCAATATCTTCAAGACAATAAAGATACTGTAACATCCACTCAGTCTCTGTGTGAGGCAGGGAAGGCTTGCATTAGAGGCCTCTTGGTGAGAGACGTGGCAAAAGTAAAGAAACGCAAACACGAAAATAGACTTTGTCTGGAAGAAACTGTTCTCACTCTAGCTAAACAGTATTCTTGATCTCACTCACATACTGACATAGTATAATTACTATTAAACTATACCTATATGCCATCTATACATCAGAAGTTAAAAAATCATTGTTTTTTTGTCCTTTTTCACCACAAACCTTAACACCACACTCTCTGAAGTACCAGCCCCTTGTTACAACAACTGAGGGAGTAAGATGTTCAGTATACCACTGTGGCTAACAGTAATTATTCAGATTTACTTAACTGAGGTCAAGAACCGAAACAGGAAGTAGGGGTAATCACTGGGCAAAATCTTATACCCTTTCATTAACCTAAGATATTCTCTTAGCCTTTAACAATACATCACCCTGAAGATGATCAACAAGATTACCCCAGCTAATGACAGGTTGCCATATTCTTATTCTCTTATTAGATCTGTCCTAAATGTCCTTCTCCAATACACATCTTACAGCACTTGCCCAGTCACTCATGGTGGTAGGTTAGATAATAGTTTCCTACAAATTTCCCTTTTAGCCAGGAGGATCAGGTAGAAAATAAGCTTTTTATTGTCCATGTTCAGCACACAAGGGTAATTCATGCTTCCAAAAATGACCAGGATCAGGCTAACCTCTCTTTTTTCCTGCAAGGTACTTGCAATGCGCTTACCCACATCCTCCCCATAAGACTTCATGGGTTGGCATTCTAGGAACATATGGGCATCATTACTCCAATCCATCTTTGCTAGCCTGTGTGGGGCCTACTACAACCTGTGCAAAGTGAATAGATGGTTTCTTTTTAAAAAGCAGGTCCGACAGTGTCATAAAGTATAGACATTGATGCTTACCATCTGTCCTATATCACTGGCGTTTGCAAGTCTCCTCCCTATAATTCCTCTGGGAGCTTTAAATCTCCATCTACCAGGTTCAATCTTAACCAAAACCATGTTGCTGTTTCTTTTTTCTTTAGAGCTTTATTGGAAATCTGTTCTTTTAATTCTTTTGTTGAAGATCCCCTTTCATCTGTTGCCTGGGACCAACTGCTCAATTGATGGTATTTGTACCACAAGAGACCCTCCCTAGTGATCTTAAACAGAGAGTCCCAGGATAACAGCTGCCTCTGCCACATCAGCTGTCCCCATTTGAATATTCCTCCTAATTTCATGGAGTTGGCCAGCTTATCTTCAAAACCTTCTGGGGAATCCCAAATAGGAGCATGGTCACTATAATATGATAAGCCTATTGCTTTCTTGATCTGAGCCCATAATAAGGCCACCGCTTGTAACACTTTCAGCTTAACTTTCTTAAAAAACCTCTTATCGCCAACTTTGTAGAGAAAATGTGTGTTGCCCCATCTCATATCTTTCACCATTGCTGAGAACATTAAACCAACCTCAGAACTCTGTAAGTCTTTCCATTCAACAACTAAAATTCTACAAATTCTTTAGGTGAGAGGCCCATGCGTAATATTGAAAGTTGGGTAACCCAAAGCCTCCTTTAGCCTTTTTCCTCTGCAGTTTTATTCCATGATATCCTCATCCCACTTGCGACCCAGATGAAGCTCGAAATTTCCCTATGTAGTTCATCAAACCTCTCTTTTTCAAAGGATAGGGGTATAACATTGAACAAAAATGTAAACTTTGTTGGGATAGACATTTTTAGCTAAAATAAGTGATTTGATCAAGTAATTAAATTAAACCAAGCAAACTAACTAATACAAATTGGAGTGGCTATCCCATTGTATAGCTTTGTATCCTATGTCCCAGCCAGAGTCTACTTTAATCAGCCAACGCTCTGGCTGCCTTAAGTGTTTTTATGTTGGCAATCAGCTCATTTGCTTCTTTGTGATCTTTCAGGTTATACATTTTGTCATACATCAGTTTACAAGAGGCTGGAAACTTTAGTTGAACAGTGGCAACTAGTCTCTTTAGTTCATCCATTTGTTTTCCTAACTCCCATTGTCTGTAGAAGTTGATATATCTGATCTTATTTCAAAATTAAACCCTTTTGCCGTCAAAGATTTCAGTTTTAAAGCTTTTGACAATATCTGCTCCTTGATTATGTTAAAAAGTTCAATAGCATCTTCTGTGGTTTCCTCCTATTTGGATTCCTTTTATAGGGGTCTTGATGTATTCTCTAAATATACCTTGCTATGTCCAATGTACTGTCTTCCAGAAGCACTACCATTTTTAACAGATCCACTACAAAGGATCTCAGGTGTTCGCCTTCTGAGACACTCAAAATCCTCAAATTATTCCTTTTGGCATTTTTCTCATGCTGTTCCAGTTTCTCAGAAAGTTAATTATGCTTCTGTTGCATTTATAAAATTTCCTTTTGGGTCTGGGTTGCTGATTCTTTGAGCTCGCTGACTGCCTCCTCTGGAACCTGAGTCCCCTGCTCTAGTGCATGTAACTTCTTTTTTAGGGCACTACTTGGTCCTTGATTCTCTTTCTGAGTCATTTCTGATACTGTAAATCTTAATTTAATTTCTGTCATCAAGGACATCAACATACTATCCATTGTAAGGGGTGTATTTAAAGGTTCAGGTTCAAGTTCAGAGAAAGGTTAGAATTTATGAACGGTGAGTCCACGGAGGCCATAGAGACTTTGTCTACTCCCTCCTCCCTTCCTTCTAAAAATAATCCCACGTTCTTACTGGGGGACGCGTGCTCGTCAATCACCTTCTATAACGGCCACAGTATCTCCCACTGATGGCGCAACCTCTTCCACCACTTCCTCCACTCTTGGCCTGCCTATATCATCCACTTCTGCCAAAAGTAGATATCTATTCAGAGTGGCCACTTTTGTTCTACTCTCCATATGAATCACCCTAATATTTTCTTTGACTGTACCCTCCAGAAGTACTGATGGTACTATGGGCTCACTACTACTCAATCTAATCTCTTCACTCTCTCGAGGACCGTCCTAATTCAGAATTCTCCAGTCAATATCAACAGATTTATTTGTCCCTCTATCTGCCAAGTCCGGATTATTGGGTAGCACATTAAAAAAGGTTCTCACTGGTGGTGTCATTTTCAATCTCTTCAATGTGCTCACCTGACTGCCTTGACCTTGCAATCTTGTAGTGTTCTTAGGGTTGAGTTCTAAGCCACCTCTCGTCCTGCCTTTACCTTGCTTATCAAGCTTATCTGGATTCTCTCGCTCATTGCAGATACCCTGCTCTCTTCTCACATTCCACACCATTAACCCCACCAAACTTGCCCATTTATATCTTAAATTGCAAGATCCTATCCCGGGTGTACTCACTTTTTCCTGCTTTTATTGCCTTCCCTTCTCTCACTTTGAAAGGGGTATCTGCCGCTACCCCTGCAACAGCTATTTGTCTGACTCCGTTTGGGTTTAGCCACTCCCTCTGCCCCCTCTTTACCTCTCACACAGGAGGCGTCCTTGGGTTGGCTAGCATCCACCTCTTCTGAATGTTCCAGCCTGTCAACCCTCTCCACAGTCCTCTCCCAGGCAACAGGACTTCAAAGTCTCTCCAAAAACAGAGCTGTGTATCCAACTGTGCTGCCTCTGCTACCTGCAACACGGAACGGAATCTTTGCTGCCACCCGCCTCCCTTGCTTCACTTCCGATGCCACCAGACCCAGGTTCGAGACGATGACTCCAACGCCAGCTCCCTGCGCAACATCGCTGGCCTTATTTACCCATGCCCCAGACGCCATCTCCGGAAAAGGCAAAGGGGGGGATTGTCCACAGAAACCCCTTGACACAGGACCACCTCCAGAGCCCCCCAAGCCTCCCCACTTGGTCAGCTTCAATGCAGGTAAGTAATCATCAAACTGCAGAGAGCATACTGCCCTAGCCAGCCACCATGTTCCTCCAGGAAAAATCATTGTTCCAAGTTCGTGAAAGTCATTATTAATGGGGGGAAAAGGCAGGTCATCTAGTAGCTGCACAACTTTGAAAAGCAGAAGTGGCTAGAACTATACCGGCTCCTCGAAATGCATCTAAGGCATTGATAACACTCCCAACAAAAATCAGAAGAGTTTCAAACTTATTATGAAACCTTATGTACCACACACATATGTCCTAATTCAGAAGAAGGGATATCCTTCTAAGGGAACAAGGGGATAAATTGAAGGGGTCATTTCTGAGAAAGAAAGGTAGATGTCATTGATAATATGACACTAGTAAGGCACCTCGTTAAGATGGCTTCCCTATTGAATTTTTAAAAATAACCATACCTCTGGTTGTAACATTGCTGGAGGTAGTTTTTAAAGAAGTATTATAGACTGGTCATTGAAGGAATACATTTTAAAAGACAAAACTTATGTCATCCTTAAACTGGGTAACGATCCATTAGAATGCTCAATCTATAGACCAATCTCTCTTATTAACACAAATGTTAATTTTCTGGCCAAAATCCTTGTGAATTACTTGAATAAGCTCAGCCCTTCATTGATTCACCCTGCATAAGTAGGTTTCATACCAGGGTGTTCTTCATCAAATAATTTACGTACCTTTTAACACATAATATGACAAGTCAATGACTATTTAGACCAGAAAATTCTTTTTTCTTTAGATGCATAAACAACTTTTGACAGAGTAGAATGGAGATATTGTTTTAGAACAATGACACGCAACGGAATTGAGCAAAACGTCTGTCGTCTGACTATGGGGATGTATTGTAACCCCTTGGCTACAGTCTCTTGTGGAGGCTTCTCCTCAAACTTTTTCCAAATTTGTCAACAAATGGTTGCCCCCTCACCATTATTATTCATTTTGGCCTTAGAACCATAGGCAATTGTGATTAGGAAAGATGATTAAAGGTATAGTGTTGATAGCTGGGGAAATTAAGGCATTCTACTAAACCATTGACATTTTGCTGACTACAGCGAATCCCTTGGAATCAGCACATGCACTAGTGAAGCAAATAGAATGTTCACGAGATTCGCCAGAGATTAGATAAACAGGTCTGAATGTGAAGCCCTCCCCCTAACTCCTCTAACTGAACAGACCTCAAATGGCTCTTTACCCCTTCAATAGTTAAATATTAAGCTGAAATATCTAGGGGTGTATACTAACTCAGGATTGACTAACATAATCCAGGATAACATATCCCCCTTTATAAATACTGTGGCGTGAGACCTATGATGGTGGTCAGGCCTAAAGTTATCATCGTGGGGATGTGTCCAAATCATTAAAATGAATATAGCACCCATATTAAATTTATTCTGAATGCTACTTAATACAATGTCCAAAGACCATTTCATCAGAATTAGAGAGGATAAGGCTTGGCTTTGTTATGGATTAGAGAACCCTAGTTATTTCCATCCTATAGCTCTCAGTAACCTCCAAATACATGTTTGCCTGTAAGTGTGATACCTGGTTGATCTGGGGCCCCCTGTAACTTGTAGGTCCTTTGTCCATACCTCTGACATGTACATGTGGAATCATCACCATCATCCTTTGCAATAAGTAATGGATATGTATGTTAGTTACAGCTGCTGCCAGGACTACTTCAGTGATATGGATAACACCATCCAGGGGTTTAGGAGAAATCCTGGTTGCAGCAGTCAAACCCACTGCCATCCGCCCATCATGTAAGTGTGCCATATAGGCGGTCATTCTGACCGCGGCGGTCGGCGGTCGCCGCCCGCCAAGCGGTTCCCGCCGAAAGACCGCACCGCGGTCAAAAGACCGCGGCGGCCATTCCGGCTTTCCCGCTGGGCCGGCGGGCGACCGCCAGAAGACCACCGGCCGGCCCAGCGGGACAGCCCCTTCAACAATGAAGCCGGCTCGGAATGGAGCCGGCGGAGTTGAAGGGGTGCGACGGGTGCAGTGGCACCCGGCGCGATTTTCACTGTCTGCTGAGCAGACAGTGAAAATCTTTGTGGGGCCCTGTTAGGGGGCCCCTGCACTGCCCATGCCAGTGGCATGGGCAGTGCAGGGGCCCCCAGGGGCCCCACGGCACCCGTTCCCGCCATCCTGGTTCTGGCGGTGGACACCGCCAGAAACAGGCTGGCGGGAAGGGGGTCGGAATCCCCATGGCGGTGCTGCAAGCAGCGCCGCCATGGCCGGTTCCCTGGGCCAGCGGGAAACCGCCGGCTCCCCTTTTCCGACCGCGGCTTTACCGCCGCGGTCAGAATCGCCCAGGAAGCACCGCCAGCCTGTTGGCGGTGCTTCTGCCGCACTCCGCCATGGCGGTCATGGACCGCCAAGGTCAGAATGACCCCCATAGTCTTTTAACCTATTGATACCCTACCCCTGAACAAGAAACAAATACTCGTGGAAGTGGATTAGCAGATATTGCCATTTTAGCATCACTCCTGTAGTTGGTGTGTAAAATGTATCCTTAAAGATAAGTGATGTTGATGTCAGGTGTGCATAATCACAAATAATAGATGAAGAACATTACCATGGTGTCACTTCTTTCCAATGCTGCTGGATCACAGGCCAGTTCTTCTGCTACACACTCAAGGAGCCCGGCCAAGCAAGTGACATCTAGGGGGCTCTCAGTACCACACAGACCTGTGGCTGGAACTGGTGAGTTTTCTTTTGCATTTCACATCTGCATTGAACACGTCAATGCCACAATGTGAGCAATCATGTGTAGGGATACACAAACCAGGTCACTTGTGGCACATCTGTTGATATGAAGATAATTTTACCCAATCCCTGTGTTGCACCACATCATGTTGTAAGCCAAATTCTTAGCCTATTGCATTCTCTGTCTCACAGGTGGTGAGGATGAAGACTTGAGTCTAGAGGAAGGGCCGAAAGGAGAACCCGCTCCTCTTCCAAGCTGCCTTGTCAGCTGCCAGAAAAGCACAGGAGGAGAAGGAGGAAGTAGAGGATGAGGAAGATCAGGGATTGATTTCATGTGATGTGAAGGCCAATCCCCTGACCATTCTTTTTAGCCCATGCAGTTCACCAACAAAGTCCACATCTGATGTGGTTGGCCTGGGGCTTCATCCTACACCACATAGGATTGCCCATTCCTCACAAACCCCAACCCAAAGCTCACATCTTCACAGCCCTCTCATCCAGGTCAGACATGCTGGTTCCCCTACTCACTCCTACTCTGACAGTGTCTCCCAGGCCTTCTCTCCAACAGATGCCAGCCCTGGTGAGGAGCAGGTAGCTCCGAGGCACAGATCTCCCACTTGCCACCCCCACCCCCCCCTGCTGGTGGATCTGCTGGTCATATGCGAGGCCGTACTAGGCTGAGAGGGCTGGCAGATATACATGTCGGAGAGTGGAAGGAACATTTTTCCAGTAGAAGTCAGATGTGAGGCAGGACATTTGTGACATAGGGGCTACACTGTCTTCCTCACTGCTGGACAAGCGCTGACTCCCACATTTGGTGCACAGAATGACCCTGGTGTTGGAGATGATGGATAGATCCTGGCAAGACATGGGGAAGAGGCTCAATGACATCATGGCCATACAGAGGGAAGAGAGTGCAAGACACCATACATTGGATATTAAGATGATGGAGGAAATACTCAAGATTATACAAAATCCTTCACAGTCAATGCATGGAGGGGAGCCAACACATCTACCTGCACTACCTCCCCCCAACACCTGATTAGGCAAACTGCACAGGGCCCTCAATCAATCAATCAATTTGTAAAGCGTGCTACATACCTGTGAGGGTTTCAAGGCGCGGGGGAGCTGCTACTGCTCGAAGAGCCAAGTCTTGAGTAGTTTTCTGAAGGAAAGAAGGTCCTGGGTCTGTCGTAGATCCGGTGGGAGGGTGTTCCAGGTCTTGGTGGCGAGGTACGAGAATGATCTGCTGCCGGAAGATTTGCGTCGGATGCGGGGGACGGAGGCTAGGGCGAGGTTAGCGGAGCGGAGATGCCGGGTAGGGGTGTCGAAGCTGAGTCTGTTGTTCAGGTATGATGGTCCGGTGTTGTGGAGTGCCTTGTGTGCGTGGGTGAGGAGCTTGAAGGTGATCCTCTTGTTGACGGGAAGCCAGTGAAGGTCTCTTAGGTGGGGGGTGATGTGGCAGTGGCGAGGGATGTTGAGGATGAGTCGGGCAGAGGCGTTTTGGATGCGTTGGAGGAGTTTGGATGAGATACGGGTGTAGAGGGCGTTGCCGTAGTCGAGTCTGTTGCTGACGAGGGCCTGGGTTACCGTTTTTCTTGTTTCAGTTGGGATCCATTTGTAAATTCTGCGAAGCATGCAGAGGGTGTTGTAGCAGGAGGAGGAGACGGCGCTGACCTGCTTTGACATGGAGAGTGAGGAGTCGAGGGTGAAGCTGAGGTTTCGTGCACTGTTGGTGGGCGTCGGTGGGGGACCCAGCGTGGACGGCCACCATGAGTTATCCCAGGCGGAGGGGGTGCGCCCAAGGATGAGGACCTCTGTTTTGTCCGAGTTCAGTTTTAGCCAGCTGTCTCTCATCCAGTCGGCGATGGCTTTTAGTCCCTCGTGGAGGTTGGTTTTGGCGGTGTGCGGGTCTTTGGTGAGGGAGAGGATGAGTTGGGTGTCGTCGGCATAGGAGATGATGTTGAGGTTGTGCTGACGGGCCACTTGTGCGAGGGGGGCCATGTAGATGTTGAACAGCGTAGGGCTGAGGGATGAGCCCTGGGGTACACCGCAGATGATGTTGAAGGCTTTAGAATGGTACGGGGAGGCGGACTCTTTGGGTTCTGCCGGTGAGGAAGGATGCGGTCCATTCGAGGGCCTGGTCCTGGATTCCTGCTGCGTGGAGGCAGGATTTTAGGGTGTGGTGACATACGGTGTCAAAAGCGGCTTATAGGTCTAGGAGGATGAGGGCTGATGTTTCTCCATTGTCGAGGTGGCTTCTGATGTCATCTGTGGCGGCAAGGAGGGCGGTTTCGGTGCTGTGGTTGCGTCTGAAGCCGGACTGGGAGGGGTCGAGGATGTTGTTGTCTTCGAGGTACCAAGTGAGCTGAGTGTTGACGATTTTCTCGATGACCTTCGCCGGGAACGGGAGCAGAGAGATGGGCCGGAAGTTTTTCAGGTCCTTGGGGTCCGCTTTTGGCTCCTTGAGAAGGGCGTTGATTTCGGCGTGTTTCCAGCTGTCCGGGAATCTTGCAGTTTCGAAGGAGATGTTGATGGCTTTCCATAGGTGTGGTGCGATGGCCGTGTCTGCTTTGTTGAAGATGTGGTGTGGGCAGGGGTCTGATGGTGATCTGGAGTGGATGGAGTTCATGGTCTTGCGGTTTTCGTCGTCGCTGATGTTGATCCAGGAGGTCAGTCGGTTGGAGCGGGTGGAGTTCGTGGTGGGTGGGGTAGGAGCGTCTGGGGTGTGAGGGGAGTTGAAGCTGTCGTGGATGTCCGTGATTTTTCGGTGGAAGGCGGTTGCTAGGGCGTCACAAAGTTCTTGGGAGGGGGTGACGTCATTGACGGTGGTGTTTGGGTTGGAGAGTTCTTTTACGATGCTGAAAAGTTCTTTGCAGTAGTGGGCGTTGTTTTGTAGGCGGGTTTTGAAGGAGGATCTTTTTGCTAGGCTGATGAGTTGGTGGTATTTGCGTGTGGCATCCTTGAGGGCCGTGTGGTTGTCTGGAGTGCGTTCGAGTAGCCATATTTGCTTGAGTTTTTGGCAGTGGCGTTTAGAGGCTTGGAGGTCGTCGGTGAACCAGGTGGCTTTTCTGTTGATGTGGTTGTTGGAGGGTTTTCTGAGTGGGGCAAGGCGGTCGGCGCAGTCGGTGATCCATAGCTTGAGGTTGTGTGCCGCGATGTCAGGGTCGGTGGGGTTGACGGGTGGTCTATGGGCTATGGCGTTGATTAGTTGAAGTTCGGTGACTTTGCTCCATCAGCGGCGAGGTGGTTGTTCGGTGAGGTGGTGTTCTGTCTGTTTCTTGAAGGTGAAGTGAATGCAGTGGTGGTGGGTCCAGTAGAGTTCGGTGGTGTGGTTGAAGGTGACGTGGTTGCTTGTGGAGAAGGGTGTGACCAGTTGTGTGGGTGGGTGTGTTGACGAGCTGAGTGAAGCCGAGGCTGGCGAGGTTTTCGGTCAGGGTGGTTGAGTTGGTGTCATTGTTGTTTTCGAGGTGAAAGTTCAGGTCCCCGAGGAGGATGTAGTCCGTGGAGGTGAGTGCGTGGGTGCTGGCCAGGTCGGCGATGGCGTTGCTGAAGGATGCCCTGGGGGTCTATAGATGAGTGTTCCTCTGAGTGTGATGTTGGGGTCGGTGGGGATTTGGAAGTGAAGGAGTTCAGCGGCGCTGAAGGAGTCGTCCGGGGTGGTTTTGACTTCGTGGGTGGCTTTGTGGATGATGGCTATGCCACCTCCGGTTCTGTTGGTGCGGTCTCGGCGAGTGACTTTGTATCCGTTCGGGATGGCTATGGTGATGTTGGGTGCTGAGGAGTCGTTCCACTAGGTTTCGGTTAGGAAGGCCACGTCCGGGAAGGTGGAGTCGAGCAGGTCCCAGACTTCGATGTCGTGCTTGCGTGCTGAGCGGGTGTTGAGGAGTATGCAGCAGAGGTGGTTGGTCTTAATCCTAGGAGGTATGTGGGCTCTGTTGCAGGTGAAGCTGCAGTTGTGCCAGGAGAAGGGTCCGTGCGTGCTCTTTGGAGAGGCCTGGAAGCAGTTGGTAAGTCGGCTGGTGTTGAGTGCGCGGAGGGTGTTGGCATCGTAGCAAATGCTGGCGGGGTGGCTGTTGCTGGGGTCAGGGGTTCTGGTGCTGGGCGGGGTCCCGGCACAGACGGGTGCAGACGGGCTTGCCTTTGTCGCGCCTTCGGCGCGCCAACGGCGCACCCGCTGTGTGGCCACGCCGCGGCAGCCATAAGAGGAGGGGAGGGTGGGAGTGGCAGCTGGGAGGGCCTGACCAATGAGAGGGCTGGGGGGAGGGGCCGCAGGGGATGCAGTGGCGGGAAACAGGAAAGCTGTAAACGGAGCGGTGAGAAGGAGGGGGGAGGCGGGAGGGGCCACAGGGCACGCAGCGGCGGGAAACAGGAAAGCTGGAAACGGAGCAGTGAGAAGGAGGGGGGAGGCGGGAGGGGCTGCAGGGGACGCAGCGGCGGGAAACAGGAAAGCTGGAAACGGAGCGGTGAGAAGGAGGAGGAGGTGGGAGGGGCCGCAGGGGACGCAGCGGCGGGAGACAGGAAAGCTGGAAACGGAGCGGTGAGAAGGAGGGGGGAGGTGGGAGGGGCCGCAGGGGACGCAGAGGCAGGAAACAGGAGATTGCAAACAAGCGGAGTGGAGGTGGTGCGGGGTGCGAAGCGGGGGGCGACCTACCTGCAAAGCAGGGTCAAAGGTTGCTCCTTTGTGAATCAACAATTCACGACGGAAACACTCCACTTGCACATGCCCTCCTCTGCACAGTCATGTCCTCTCCCTGTACAGGCTCCCAGACCCTCTGTCCAAACAGACCCCCACACTGTACAGGCTCCAACACCCCCTGTCCAGGCTGCCCCACACACTAGACAGGCTCTGACACCCCCTGTCCGGGCAGACCTCCATACTGTACAGGCTCAGACACCCCTGTCCAGGAAGACCCCCACACTGGACAGGCTTCGACACCCCCTGTCCAGGCAGACTCCCACACTGGACAGGAACCACACACACCTGCAACTAAGAACCCCAGGAAATGCACCACATTGCAAAGATCCTCACCACCAAAACTGAGAAGGCGCAAGCGAGATGCCCCATGAGCACTGTAACATATGCTTGCACAGCACTAGGTAAATAAATGACACATTCCACATTTCAACTGAGTTGGGCAATAGTTAATGATGTTCAAATGCTTAATGTAGCTGTAGGCCAGGTATGTGTCAACAATGTGTGTAAGACATGTTCATCAATAGAACCATCTGTGTACAGTTGTGTCATGTGGAAGGCATAGCTAACGAACTCCAGACCTATACTTCCATACTTTGGTTCCAGCACAGACAACAAACTACACAACACAGTTCTTGATTTTGCTTTTTTATATAACTATCCTTGCAACTAAACAAAAACTGTCCATTGGGAAGGGAATCACGAAATCAAATATTACTCTCCACGAAGTGGGGGCAGGGACATGGAGGGGGTTGGAAAAACACATCAAGAAACGTCAGGGAAAGAAAAAGTCCAATCAAAGGGTAATGTCCAGCCTGATATCATTCTGGTCATCCTCCTTTTCAACGACAATCAGATCCTCTGCTGGGGTGGTCTCCTCCTGGCTGGCCATTGGAGGACGTGACACCAACAGAACTGAGACACACGGGGGGTAACAGGGGTATGGAGGAGTCAGAGTGGGAGGATCTACAGGGAGACACATGAATGGTGGTATAGGAGGGATGCTGAGATAGGGCTGATATTATGGCTGCACCCAAAGAAGTGAGGGTAGCATTGATTGAAACCAAGGAACAGGTCCCTCTTGGGTCCTACACTGTTCATCAATCAACTGCTGTAGGAGCCAAGAGAGGTTGCCCAGCTCCCCCTCAGATGCCACCATCCCTTCTTGGGATGCAGCCACAGACATTACAACACAGAGAGGGGTTTGAGTGGAACAAGAGGGATGTGGGGTTGGCATGTGAACTTCTTGTGGGACCGAGGCAGGCACTTGGAGGGGACAGGTGGCAGGGGTGGCAGCTGGGTGCACCATTGGACTGGGGGCTTCATGTTGTATTGAGAGGTCAGAGACAGGTCCAGATGTTGATGTTTCCCACTTTGTGGACACCTCCGGCTGGTCCAGTTTGTCATTGTCTGGGCAAGAGGTGACATCTTTCCCCCCGGCCAGCGGTGTCTAGTTCAAGGCCTCCCCCCTACAGTTTCCGCAGCCTCCACCTGGCCATTGTCTTCAGAGTCCGTCCAGGTGGGCGCACTCACCATGCCTGTAAATGTTACAGGTCCCTCTTCCTCCTCTTCTTCGGTAGATGAAAGAGGCCATGCCCGCTGACATCCCCAGGAAGTTCTTCTCAGTCCCTGGTCCTCTCCTTGGTCTTCCTGGCCAGCCGGGTCCCCTGAAATGGAAGTAAGAAGATTATGTAGTTGGTGTCCAAATTAAGGCAAGGCACATGAGTACAAGAAGCAAATGCTGACTTTGTTCTCCTTTGATCACACTGACCAATTCCAAACTTAGATCCCAAATGTATGTGTACTATCACTGAGATGTCAAGCCATAACTCACATATTCACATCTGTCACAATTGTGGGTGGTATACCCTTCTGTAGTGACAAAGCCTAACCTTAAGCAAGATTTCAGTATCTAGGCCAGATCCACAAAGCCCATAAAAGGTCTATGTTTGAATGATTGGACAGACGTTCAAAATTACCAAAGTAATTTGGACCAAGGGTCTCCTGTTCTCACTACCTAGTCATCTTCACAAGACAGTCTACAAGTGGAGATGGAACTCAGTCTGGAAGGAGCTGTCCACCCCAAAGCCATGTGTCTATGATCACCCTGTCAAGTGCAGACTCAAACTATTGTATGTCATCTGCTGTGTACCATGGTTTGGTTCCACATAAATGCTTGAATGGGTATACTTGTAAAAACCAACCCTTGCTTCTGACCTTTGCTAAGCTGTGAGCACTTGTATTTGAGGATCCCTGAAACTATCAGCCAATCTACATGGCATGTGCCACATTTGGCAGTTCAAGACTGCCTGTTGATGCTGTACACCAGTTGGCACGTATACAAAGTTGGCTCAGCTAGCTAGATGTTACATGTGACATACGAGCCACTGTTGTGAAGACGTGCATTCGATTGACCTGGGAAATGCTGGAACCATTTTGTGTGAGACATATATTTCAAGGTCAGCCATTACTCCAAGATACATGAAATAATACTTCACATTGATGATACACATAACAAAGGCATGCATGTCACAGCATCCGACACAAGAAATGTAACCTCTTGACCTCACACTGGACAGTGTCTGGACCATCCCTTTGCCATTGCACCCAACAGTGATAAGGCCCTTGGATCACCAGTCATTGTGTTGGCATTGCATTTCTAAACATAAATGCAAGAGTGATGGCTATTTCCCCTGTAGTGCTCAGGACACTAAAAGTCTCAGGATGCACTTAAGTTAGTGCTTCTAATGTGATCCCATGGGGCACTGGCCTTATGACTGCTGCAACAATTGCCCAGATTGATTAAATGGTGGCATGTGATACATGTTGATACAACACTCTCACCACTCACACCATGCTACCAACACAGTATGCAGGCAGTGCACGTACCAGATCTCTGCTGCTCCAAATCCTCCAGCTGAGCATGAAGGGTTGGACATGCTGTCCTACAGTGACGTGAGACAGGGCCGGTGCACTTGGGGCTGGAAGGACTGTCCCAATAGCTCTTGGGCCCTCAGTCGGACCCAACGTTTAAGGTCCTATCTGCGCTTGCAGCATGTCCTGGCCCGCTGGTGATAGATGCCCAGTGCACTGCAGGGCTGCACAATCTCCTCCCAGATCCAGGCTCATGCTGCATTGCTCAGCTCTAATAAATTGAGGGTAATTGTTCAGCACCCCCCAGCTAAAATGTTCAATTCTCTTTCACTGAAGGGGGTGCCCTCAACTCCCTCAGCCATTTTGTTGGCAGTTAGGGTGCACAGAGCAGCAGGATGGCAGAGGATCCTGTCTGCACTAGAGAATGACTCAGAATGACAAGAAAATGGCTGCCTGCAACTTCTTGTTATGAATTTCCTGCCTTTCATTTCCTCTGTGTCATTTCCTGTTGAATATCATTGAGTTCCGGCCTGTCTCTTGATTCTACACCTTTCTACGAGGGTGTATTATCTGCACCCGGAGCACACGTTCCACATGCGGAGCACAAGATCTGCTTGTGGGGCGTAGAATCTGAAATCAGAACTTAATTTTTTTTTAAAAGACAAGTGTGACATATGCAAACGTGTAGGAAGGGCAGGAATACTAAGGGAGGAAGGGAAGGTTTTGTGGATACACTCTACACTACAGCACTTCCTAGCACAGTTTGGCTCTTTGCATTGAATTATAGTACATGTGGTTAACATTTCTTACTTCCATCTAAACAAACTGTACTGTATCACCAAACCAGGTGCAGGGAGTGATGTCAATCCATGGACACATAGGCCCTCATTATGACATACGCGGTAAATGCCGCCTACCGTCACGGTGCCGGCTGCCAAAAGACCGTTGCCGTGGCTACCAGCCGCCCGCCATGTTATGACCGTAGCCGGAATTCTGCCAGAAGGCTGGCGGAATTCCGGCTACAGTCATGGAGGCGGGCGGCAGACAGCGGTAAGGTGGTGCTGCTGACAGCAGCAGCGCCACACCAGTAGACCACCGCCGACCGTATCATGATCCATGATATGGCCTGGCGGTGTTCTGCTGGCGGACGCTGATGCTGGCAGCAATGCCCTGTCCCGTCTCCTGCCGGAGGGCCCCCTGCAAGCAGGTAAGTCGGGTGCTCCGACAGGGGAGGGTGGTGTGGGGTGTTGTGTGTGTGTGGGGGTGTATGTTTCTGTGTGTGTTCATGTGGGTGTGGGGTGTGTGGAATGCGTGTGTGCATGAATGTGTGTTGTGATGTGTGAATGCGTGTGTGCTTGTGTGTATGTCAGTGTGTGTGGATGTGTGTGTGCATGGATGTATGCATGCAAGGGTGAATGTGGGTATGTGTGTGTGTATGTCTGTGCGTGTAGGTGTGTATGTTGTGGGGGGTTGGAAGTGGGGGGGAGGGTGTGGGAGGTCTCTGGGGAGGGGGGCGAGGGAGACCCCTATCAGTGCCAGAGACGCAATTCCCTGGCACTGATAGTGCCTACCGCCATGGTTTTCGTGGCAGAAAAAAAGCCACGGAAACCATGGAGATGGGTGGGGTCATATTCCTGTGGGCAGCCTAGTGACAGCTGCCGGGTTGGAGACTGTAGTCTCCAGCCCGGCGGTCGTTACCGTTGTGGCGGTCGGTGTGGTACATTGGCGGTTTAAACCACCAATGTCATAATATGGCGGTATGCACCACCAGCCCATTGGCGCTACTACTGCCACTATAACACCGACCGCCGGGGTCATAATGACCCCTATAGTGCCAAGTACACCAAGGGCCAAAGGTATAGAGTAAAACTGGGAAGCCATAGCAGCACTGGCAAGTTTGTCACACCAGCCCTAACACAGAACTGTAAATGCAAGAGTGTGGATCATGCAGGATTGCTTATTTGAAACTGGTGGCACATATTGCCGTGCCAGTTCTGAACAAAAACACAGTAGTGAGACCTGCCTCCTCCCCTCCAGCCGCTGTGACAATAGCCTAACAACCCCCTGGCCAGTCTCGACATGCCAACGACCTACGCAATAGTGGCAGTGGCCCCTCAATCATTGCACATTGGCGGTACGATCACTACACCATGAAATTTCATAACAGAAATTTCCCCTTGGTTACAGGTACTCACCCTCTGATGTGGCACATTCACCCCAATGGGCGAGGCCTTTTGTGAAGCAAAGCTGTCTTGTGACACTGCCCAGGGAGGTCTGACACATGCAGACATTTGATCCCCAGAGCTAATGAAGCCCTAAGAGACATTGTCCACTTTAGTCCATGACATGTGCATATGTGGACAGAGTGTTAATAGTCCACCAATTATCATCAACAACAGACTGCAAACCACATAAATGGCATGCCACAACATGTTGCTCAGGTAAAAAAAAAAAGTGTCAACCAGCTGGTCATGCACCTGAATACCTCTGACCTCTGTTATGAACAATGCCCTGGTTGCCCGGATTCAGACCTAGCTGAGGGTCCAGAGGTATGTGTAAACCATGATTTAATGCTATGTTGTGCAAAACACAGTAGGCTACTATAATCTTGCACACAACTCGAGGGGAGTATAGCAGCACCCCCCGTATAGTCAAGACATCTGAATCTTGACATCAGGAGCCATAAATTGCGCTCAATGATGGCTTGTGTACATCTGTGTGCCCTATTGTACCTCTGCTGAGGTACAGTGGTTGCACTTCTGTATGGTGTGAGGAGATGAGGGGAGAGTGCATATGCAGCATCACCTGAGGAAGGAAATGCAGTGAGTTTTGTAAATGTCCCTCATGCATCTGTACAGTGCATGTTTTTTGAAATGGTACATAATGTGTCTGTTGGGGGCATGAATGTAGCATGAGGATCAGTGTTGTCTAATGGTTGTGCACATGTACAAACACAATGATACATATCATACTTGTGTGGTCCTTGGTACTTACCCAGTAGCCACATGTTGCCAAATTCTCCGCTGCCATCCGCCGAGCAAAAGGTGATCTGCGGAATGCATAGCTGTCATGGATACTGCCTGGGAACACTGCATACACATAAATGAAGCTACCACTGGCATCACAGACACCCTGCACATTGATGGAGTGCCAGCAGTGTCTGTTGTAGAAGATGTGTGCATTTAGGCAAGTTGGCTGTAAAGCCACATGTGTACCATCAATTGCACCGAGCACACGTGGGAAGCTAGAAATGAGATAGAAATCCCTAACTACCGTTTGCCTTCTGGCCAATGTAATGGGCATTCGTATATGGCGATGGGCTCTCATATTGATGCAGCTCACAACCTGATGCAGGCATCGGGACTGGGCTGCATGGGAGATGCAATGGAGGGCTGCCAGGATCATAGGCTGAGATGGCGTGGGAGCGGCAGGTAACAGAGTCAAGACCCTGCTCCCACTCACAAACCATCTCCAAGATGATATCGGGGGAAAATGGTATCTGGCCATGACATCTTAGCTGGACATCCCAAAGAGGTTTATCCTTTGTCTGAAGATCCTCCCTACTCTCCTCCCACTCCTCAAAAAATCCTGTTGCATAGCAAAGGGCAAACCAACAAATACATTCAGCAACATGTTGAAAGGTCTGAAAGTGTTTGTTTGTGTCAGCTTTGCTTTTATGTGTGCAGCAAGGCTGGGATTGGGTGTGGGCTGAGGGGTTTCAACTGGAGCTGGGCGGGGTAGGGGAGGCACTTACACAGGTGTGTCATTTAGCATTTTTTTTGCCTAATCCGGCCCAAGTATACATGATCCGCCCTGAGTGTAGATGATCTGCCACGAGTGCGGCTTTGAAGATACTACTTGTAACTTACCTTTGTGAATACCTGGAAATTGTAAACTTAAACTTTTGGTCTATACTTTGACCAAAAGTTTAAGTTTACCTTTGTGAATCGGGCCCACCGTTGACAGACAGAATGGCACTCTTATATCATACCCTGTACCTACTGGGTTTATCACATTCGGAAAGCAAATGGTTGTCAACAAGTATTGGAGTAACTAAAACAGCTCTCCATCACTTTTGGACTGTGACAAAACTATCCCCTATATCGATAAATAGATGATGAAGAATCCCCTCTGGCTCGATTGACCAAGGATGATCTATAGAAATTGCATATTATATTAAAAGTACAGGATAATTGCTAAATGGGTATCTGATATGTTTTTCTTTTGTTAACTAGTGTTAGAAATGGGGTTACTGGTTGACTAGGGTGTGGGCCGTGGTCAAGCAGCAACTTCAAACCTATTCAGGGTAAGACACAAGCAGACCCCAAATTAATCCGGGCTCACTCCTGGTAGCTTGGCACAGAGCAGTCAGGCTTAATTAATTAATTTAGAGGCAACGTGTAAAGTATTTGTGCAACACTTCAAACAGTAATACAATGAAAGCACCACACAAAAATGACCCCAACTGTCAACACCAGAGCAGTACGCGCTCTATTGGCGACAAAAATGCAAAAACCCAGCACTCTCAAAACAACGGAATTTATGCATTGTGTTGATATGTTGTGGTTTAACCTTTTGCATTCCTGAAAACTTATTTTTAATATGCTTACAAATACTGTTCCATTGCAATGTATTGCTGCAGGTTTTCAGAGTGTGTTAGGGTGTGGCCCCTTTCCAGGGCCTTCCAGAGACTTTCCCTGCAACATGCCTGGGCTTGGTTCTGCGCTGGGCCAAGACTCTATAAAAGAGAGCCAGCCCAACTCCCAGTGCTCACTATTCAGGTGCAGAGCAGCGGCTTCTTCCTGAGCTCCTGTCCCGGTGGCCTATTTGGATCTTCCAGTCTTCTGCCCTTCATCCTTCATTGGTGATCATTGTTTCAGGCGGTAAGATGGTGGTTGGACTGTTCCGACACCATTATTGAGAATTTTCATATTCTTGGTTTAATTCTTAAATGAGTAACAGCTTGCTTGCGCGCTACCATTTTTTGACATTTATATGGTAGTTTACAAATAGGCAAGACGCGCGATTTGTTTCATAAAGGTTTGACTTTGTTATTCATTGCGTGCTACCATTTCTTGACATTGGCATGGTGGCTTAAGAATCGGCAAGACGCGCAATTCGTTTTATGGTGTTTAAACATTGTTGTCCATTGCGCGCTACTATTTCTTGACATTTACATGATGTTTTACGAATTGGCAAGACGCGCATCTCGTTTCATGAGGATTTAACTTTGTTGTTCATTGCGCGCTACCATTTCTTGACATTTACATGGTGGCTTAAGAATCGGCAAAAGAAGCGCGATTCGTTTCATTGTACTTTGATCTTGTTATTTATTGTGAGCTGTTATTTCTTGACATTTACATCGTGTTTTACAAATCGGCAAAACGCGTGATTCGATTAATGATGATTTGACTTTGATATTCATTGCGTCCTACCATTTCTTGGTATTTTACATGGTGACACTCGAATCGGCAAGACACAAGATTCTCTCCTCAAGTTTATTTCATGTTGTTTATTGTATGCCACTATTCTAAGATATTTATTATGTAATATTCGAGTTGACAAGTTATGTGATTTGTTTCCTGAATCCATATTGTGTTATTCATGGTGCACAATCCTTTTATGGTGTTTACTATATATTTATATATATATCTGCAATATGCGCAATTTGTGTTGAAACATTTTAAGAGTACACAGAAGGCCAGAGTTTCTAGATGCAATATTGTATGGTCCTAGTATACATTCTCAAAACAGGATTTATATGACTGGTTTAAAATTTAGTCAGAATGTTTTTTCTGATTCTCATGTAAAGGAAAGTACTTGAATAAGAAAGTTTTCATTTAATTCATCTTGATTCCCATACAGATATCCGGCCATCTTGAAACCTAGTCATTTTAAACTTAACTCTTAGATTGTTCATGTTTTCAGAGTGACTAGGCTTAGAATCATAGTCTAGTATTGATTTCAGGAGATATAATTTTCATATTGTGTGTTCTAACCGTTTTCTTACTACAGGTCTCCTTCCCAGCTGTTCCCTTCCTAATCCCCTCTTCCCCTCTTGAACTCTCTCAGTCTCTGTGATTTATCTATCAGAGTCTTGGAGCTGTTCAGTGGTGGATGTGTTGGGAACGTGCACAGACCCCGAGGATCTGGTGACTCTAACACCACCCCAGATTAGAAAAATAGAGCTTAATTTAATAAATAAAACAAAGGCCAAAACAACAAAAATCTAGTCCAGGGGGAGATTAAGTCGTTTGCCCAGAATCATAGGATGTTGAGCCGAGACACAAACCTGGTTCCCCAGGGCCAAAGTCGGCAGCCCTGACCCTAACGCTACATCCTGGGTAGTGGGAAGGAGGCAGGCAGAAGCCACATGTAAGCTTGGATCAGTATGTGCTCGAAAAAAGAACCTTGAGTTGAGCCACAGCCAGGCTTAAGGTTCAAGCCTTGCTCAAGCTTTCTGTGGCTTGCCTACCTGTAGAATAGCAATATGATGTCTAAAAGGTAATTGATATTAGCATATGATGTCCTGCCTTCCCGTACCTTCATTATGGACCTTTTGTGTGAGATATTGCATCATATTAACCTGTGATCTATACTTATTTAACACAGTATACTATTCATCTTAAAGAATCATACAAAAACACTGCCTTCTGATTTTAAGGGAGATTGAGGAAACTAAATGTATCTAGTTAGTGGCTTAAGTGCACTATGTGTGACCGGGAAGTCTAGCTTCAAATCCTGGATTTCCTACATGGCTAAATTGTGTGGTCTCAGTCAAATCAATTTACTTATCCTGTGGTGTAGCAGGAATTGTCCTGGTGGGAGGTCATACGTCTCCATCATTGTTTGGAATGTTAATAAGCTGCCATCCCTATATAGCTCACCTATCTGGTCAATGCCGTAGTTTGCCCAGTCTCTCACCCCGTATCAGGCCCATTGAAGTCAGGGATCCCAGTGCTCACAGTGACAAATCAGGGAAGTAGGGTTTAAGGGTGTGAGTGCACTGTAAACTATGCTGCCAGCAATGGCGAAATATATGGATTTCCCTGGTGGCATCCGGTATAGATCGTTTGGGCGTTAGGAGGATTTGAAATAGTACTTGTCAGGGGGGAACCTCCTGGGAGATGCTTTCCTCTAGAGTTAGTTGTTTATGTAGCCACTGGTTAACCAGTGGAGTTGAGCCGCTAAATAGCATATCTCGAAATCGGGGGCAGCTAATCCCCCATCTGTGGTAGGTCGGCACAGTTTAGTCATGGACACTATGGACCTCATTACAAGCGTGGCGGTCGGTGTTAAAGGGGCAGTAATACCCCCAACAGGCCGGCGGTAAAAAAAATGGGATCACGACCACTGCGGAAACCGGCAACACATACAGCCACTTTAACACTCCGACCGCCACGGCGGTAGAAACAAACACTGCAGCGGTCACCGCCAACAGCCAGGCGGAAGACAATGTACCGCCCACCACATCACAACCCGCCTATCCGCCAGCTTTTCCGGAGCAGTACCAATGCCATCAAAAGCACAGCGGAAACAGGACTTGGAAGGGAAACCACTCACCTCTCGACACTCAACGAAGAACCAGGACACCATGGAGCCCGAGCTACAGGTCCTGCCCATGCTGGTCCACCTCCTCATCTACCAGGAATACGAAAGGCGGTGGCGACGGCGACCATGGTGAGTGCTGCACATAGGGGAGGGAGGGAGGAAAAAGAGAGTGACACACCCACGCAACACCCCACCCTCACCCACAACACCATACACACAAACACATGCATCAACATTACATTTACACCCCGTATCCCCCTGGACGTACGCAAGGACAAAAGGAATGGAGTTAAATCATTGATATACTAGAAATAGGCAGATATACGTAACAATTTGAGAAACAGTATTTACAAAAATATACAATATGTACATAAGGCCGTACATTGTCCATGCAAAATGTCTGTGGGCCACTGGGCCAAAAATCATGGGCCAAGCCCACACTTGACTCCTGCCTCAATACGGAGTGAACACTGCAGGGACATCAGGTCGTAAACACAAAGGCACCTCAGGGGGACGGGGAAAGGGGGACACCTCAGCCGGAAGATGGAATAACGCCACTGCTCCTGGAGGGGCCTCCATGCCCACAGCAATGTCCTGGGGAGTGCAAATCCACAGTCTCTCAAGTGGGTGGTTTGCCCACTGCTTGGTCCTGGGGAGTGCAAAGCCACAGTCTCACAAGTGTCTCTAGTGGATGGTTTGCCCACTGCTTGGTCCTTGAGGGTGTAAAGACACAGTCTCTACAGTGGGTGGTTTGCCCACTGCCTGGTCCTGGGGAGTGCAAAGCCACAGTCTCACAAGTGTCTCTAGCGGGTGGTTTGCCCACTGCTTGGTCCTGGGGAGTGCAAAGCCACAGTCTCTCCAGTGGGTGGTTTGCCCACTGCTTGGTCCTGGGGAGAGCAAAGCCACAGTCTCACAAGTGGATGCCTTTCTCCAATACCAAGGATTGGGTGAGTGGATGCTTATCTCCACTGGTTCTGGAGGGGGCATTGTGCCCAGTGTGCTTCATCCGGCCAAGGATTGGGTGAGTGGATGCATATCTCCACTGGTTCTGGAGGGGGCATTGTGCCCAGTGTGCTTCATCCTGCCAAGGATTGGGTGAGTGGATGCCTTTCTCCACTGGTTCTGGAGGGGGCATTGTATCCAGTGTGCTTCATCCTGCCAAGGATTGGGTGAGTGGATGCATATCTCCACTGGTTCTGGAGGGGGCATTGTGCCCAGTGTGCTTCATCCTGCCAAGGATTGGGAGAGTGGATGCATATCTCCACTGGTTCTGGAGGGGGCATTGTGCCCAGTGAAGAAACACTTGGGGTGTGGTAGTTCACATTCCTTCCCCTGGGTGTCTGAGGCACAAGATTTGCACGGAACAGGTGGCATGATAGTCCTTGGAGGCAGGGCTAGACGCCATCCTGCGGCGGCTAAGGCTGTAAACTGGTGGTAGTGCCGGTGCTGGTGGGGGTGCTGCCAGTGGTGGTGGGAGGCTCCAGCCCTTCTCCTGCAGCCTCGGATGGCTGCTCACTGGGGCTGCTGCTGCTGGTAGTGGTCCTACTGTCAGCAGGGCAGGTGGCGTTGCTTGCGGCGGGGCCTGCGGTGGGGCCTGTGGCGGTGCTGGCAGCGGTCATTTGGTGGTGCTGGCTGTGGTGCAGGTGCCGGTGCTGCCAGTGGTGGCGGTGCAGGTGGCGGTGCTTGCAGCAGGACTGCTGGCGGTGCTGCGGCGGTGCAGATGGCAGGGCTGGCGGTTGTGCTGGTAGCCACCAGGCCTTCACCTGCGGCCTCCGATGGCTGAAGTGCCTTGCCTGGTGTTTTCTGCCCCTTCCTCACCTTGGCAGATGGTGGTGTGACCTTGGCTCTGGCAGCTGGAGTTATTGAGGAGGCCTTGCTGGGTGGTTCGTGCTCCTTGCCCTTTCTGCATGCTGGCCCCTTCTTCACCTTGGCAGGTAGCGAAATGCTTTTGTCCTTTGCAGGGGTTGGTGGCACACTGGCTCCTTTGAGCCTCTGTGAGTTGCAGGTACCACAGCGTACGCCGACTTGGTGGCTGAGGTGCTGGCCTGGGTTCTGGACACCCTGGCCCAAGGAGAAGGACGGGGGGAGAGGGGTAGGGAAGAAGTCAAAGTTTGCCAGGAACCGTTTTTAGACACACTGGGGTGGGAAGAGGGAGAGGGCTTGGGAGTGGAGGAGGAAGGAGTGGTTGTAGGAGGTGTCTGCTGAGTTTGGGTGCAGGTGCATGGGCTGGATGCTGTTGTGAGGTGGATGGCTGTTTGGTGGGTGGGTGCTTGCGTTAGTGTACTTTGGGAGGAGGGGTCACAGACACACTGGGAGAGGACACAGGGGACGTGTGTATGATTGTGGGGGTGGTGACTGCTGGCGAGGGGTGTGTTGTGATGGGGTTGATGGTGATAGAGGTAGTGGATGAGGATGTAATGTATGCAGGTATGAACGGAGACGCTAATGGGAGGGAGGTGGACGATGAGGAGGAGGGGGACACAGTGGAGGCAGTGGATGTTGGTGTGTCTGCATGGGTATGGTGCTTGTGTGAGTGCCTGTGGGATGATGGGTGGTGCTTGTGTTTGCCTGAGCCACTTGTGTGTTGATTTGGGTGATTGCTGGTCTGAAGGTGTGCTTGGGATAGGCTGTGGTTGAGGCGATGGGGACTGGGTAGAGGAAGTTGGAGGGGGGAGGCTAGACACAAGGACAATGGCTGCCATCAGTGCTGAGGCCAGAGCCTGAAATGCTCTCTGTTGGGCTGCCACACCAGAGTGAATGCCCTCCAGGTATGCATTTGTTTGTTGCAAACGCCCCTTGACACCCTGGATGGCATTCAGAATACTTGACTGCCCAACAGTGAGGGATCTCAGGAGGTCAATAGCCTCCTCACTGAGGGCAGCAGGGCTAACTGGGGCAGGGCCTGAGGTGCCTGGGGAGAAGGGGATGCCCGCCCTCCTGGGTGAGCGGGCACGGAAACACGCTGATGGGCTGCTCGGAGGGCAGTGGTGGTAGGGGGGTGGCGGCGGTACCTGTTGATGGGGTGGGCACAGAGGTGTCTGCCACCGCCAGGAAGCTTCCATTGGAGGAGGAGTCGCTGTAAGTGGCCTCCCCTCCTGTCCCCATCGTGGTGCTCCCCTCGCCCTCCGTCCCACTGGTGCCCTCACCCTCAGTGGATTCGGCCTCCAGGCCCATGTGGGATGCAGCTCCCTCCGTCGCCAGTGTCTCTGCTCCTCCGCCAGATGATGATAATGCACATAAGGACAGGGTGAAAAAACAAAAAGGGGGGGAGAGAAAGAGGATACACTTGGTCAATGCCAGCAGCACCACTACCGTTGGCGTACACAACACACAGGGAGCAGCCCTATGCACTAGGTCATGCCCAACCAGTTACTAAGATAGTCACCAGCCCATGGGGTACAATGCCTAACGTCATCAGCTGCACCCCAGAAACCCAAAGGACCCTGCCCAGTAGTAGATGGCCACTAACACTATTGGGGTAGGTGTGCTTCAGAGCCTGCCCAACAAGGGACCTACCCTGTGATCTTCGACCTGGCCTAGGGGCACCCATAGCTCCCACCCCCCACCCAGGTAACTCTTAACGCGTGCACAGCAGGAGTAAGATTCAGTACTCACCCCGTTGTGGCTGCTGTGATGCTTTCAAGCGCCCATCCAACTCCGGATAGGCCACAGCCAAGATGCGGAACATCAGGGGGGCCATGGTGCGAAGGGCACCCCTTCCTCGTTGTGAGGCCAGCCCTAGCGGGTCCTCCGCCGTCTTCTTTGCCCAGCGGCACAGGTCCTCCCACCTCTTGCGGCCGTGGCTGCTCTGCCTGTCAAAGACCCCCAGGGTCCGCACCTCCTTGGCGATGGCACGCCAAATACCCTTTTTCTGGTGGGCGCTGACCTGCAGGGAAAAGACAGCAGAAAAGGTATTAGTCACCCGTCTGGGCCATCACACTCATGGCCGACAAGATCCCTCCCATCCCCTGACGCACATACATTAACCACCTTACATGCAGCACTCTGGCCAGGACGCCTCAGCCCTCCCCCCAACATGTGGCTTACACACACAGCACTCCAGACATTCTTGGCTCACGCATCATGCTCACAGTGTACTCACCTGTTTGTCTGGAGGACTGTAAAGTAACGTCTACTGGGGTAGGACCCCATCCACCAGTTTCTCCAACTCCTCCACAGTGAAGGCAGGGGCCCTTTCCCCAGACACATGAGCCATTGCCGCTTCCAGACACAGGTCACAGCAGCACTTGCAGTGTAGGTCCTCTCCTGTTGATGGCCAGGTAGCAAGTGAGTGGATGGATAGAAAATGGCAGTGAAATCCGCTGCGGTGCATACCATAGGCTTCAACCGCTGAGGCAGAATTTGAGATGGCGGCATCCTCCGGTGTACAGACCCCTGGTGGACCTTGCAACAATGGAGGACAGACACATTATCATTACCTACAGACTTGATCGTGCCACAATCCAGGAACAGTGTGCCCACCTGGAGCCAGACCTGATGTCAGCTATCCGGCAGCCCACAGGTATCCCCCCTCTAGTGCAAGTCCTGTCAGTGCTCCATTTCCTGGCAAGTGGTTCCTTCCAAACAACAGTGGGCATGGCATCAGGGATGTCTCAGCCAATGTTCTCTAGTGGGTTGACCAGAGTGTTGTGAGCCCTGCTGAAACACATGCACAGCTACATTGTTTTCTCCTAGGTTGAGGATTTGGCCACAGTGAAAGCTGACTTTTATGCCCTGGGACATATCCCCAACATCATAGGTGCGATTGATGGTACACATGTGGCATTTGTCTCCCCCCCCCCACCTTCCCCCCGGAGAAATGGGCAAGTTTTCAGGAATAGAAAAAGCTATCACTCTCTGAATGTTCAGATGGTGTGTTTGGCGGACCAGTACATCTCCCATGTGAATGCCAATTACCCTGGATCTGTGCATGACGCCTTTATCTTGAGGAATAGCAGCATCCCATATGTGATGGGCCAACTCCAGAGGCACTAGGTGTGGCTAATAGGTGAGCCCAAGGTCCCCAACCAGTATATATTGGTTTATGGGTATTGGGTTGTCCCTAAGGGCGAGTATGTGTCTAACAGGTATCCCTCGATATTTGCAGGTGACTCTGGTTACCCAAACCTCTCATGGCTACTGACCCCAGTGAAGAATGCCAGGACAAGGGCAGAGGAACGTTACAATGAGGCACATGGGCGTACAAGGAGGATTGTTGAAAGGACCTTCGGCCTCCTGAAGGCCAGGTTCCGGTGCCTCCATCTGACAGGTGGATTCCTGTACTACTCACCCAAGAAGGTGTGCCAGATCATCGTTGCATGTTGCACAACCTGCCTTGAGACACCAGGTGCCTTTTCTGCAGGAGGATGAGCCTGGAGATGGTCTTGTGGCTGCGGTGGAGCCTGTGGACAGTGAGGAAGAGGAGGCAGAGGAAGAAGATGTTGACAACAGGAGCAACATAATTCAGCAATACTTCCAGTGACACACAGGTAAGACATTGTACGTTCCATTTACTTTCAGTTATCTGTTGGACATTGTACAAGGCAGCCCCTTACCCTATGTCTCTGGCCACTGACTGTACCCTTTGCCATCTCTATTTTCAGATCCCTGTGCCCCACTCTGGCTCCTGCTATGTGTACTGATGCCCATCCAAAGGTCATTAACAAGTATATTTCACTGTACATTTGAGTTGCAAAGCTTTGATTATGTTTTACTAATACATTTGTGAATCATTTGACAGACTCCAGATTTGTATTTGTTCCAAGGGTGTTTATTTAAGTGCTCATAAGTAGAGGGGGATGTGCAATGGGCTGGGGTGATGGTGGAGGAAGGTCCAGTTAGAGTCCAGTCTATTGGTATCATAGGTGCATTGTCCAAGGGGGCATGGGAAGTGGAGCAATGGCAGTTCAAGGTAGACAGGGTGACAGAGTGGGACAGAAGGGTGACAATCAGGAGAGTCTTATTTCCTGGCGGGGGTCTTGGCAATGTTCTTTGGCTTTTGCCTGGATCGCAGGGACCGTTTGCGGGGTGCTTCTCCTTCTGCAGGGGGTGGGGTGCTGGTGGCCTGTTGTTCCTGTGGTGGTGCCTCCTGTCCACTAGCGCTGGCAGAGGTGGAAGGCTGTTCATCGGTTTGGCTAGTGTCAGGGGTCCGTTGTTGTGCCACTGCCTCCCTCATGGTCTTGGCCATGTCAGGCAGCACCCCTGCCAGGGTGACTAGGATGGTGTAGATGTTTGTTAGGTCATCCCTGATCGCCAGGTACTGTGCCTCCTGCAGCCACTGGGTTTCCTGCAGCTTGGCCAGTATCTGGCCCATGGTCTCCTGGGAATGGTGGTATGCTCCCAGGATGTTGGAGGGTGCCTCGTGGAGAGTGGGTTCCCTGGGCCTGTCCTCCCCCTGTCGCACAGCAGTCCTCACATCTTCCCTGTTGTCCTGTGCCTCTGTCCCCTGAACCGTGTGCCCACTGCCACTGACACCAGGTCCCTGATCGTCCTGTGTTTGTGGGGTTCCCTGGGGCCCCTGTAGTGGTGGACACACTACTGATTGACGTGTCCTGGGGATAGTGGCATGGGCCCGCTGGGTGGGTGCTGTGGTGGTGTTTTCTGAGGGGGGAGGCTCTGTGGTGGTTTGGGACCGTGGCAGGGGAACTGACTGTACTGAGGTCCCTGATGGGCCAGGTTGGTCATCCTGATCCAGGCGTGCAGAGCTGCTGTCGTCACTGTGGGCCTCTTCAGGGGGGGAACTGGATTGGGATCCTGTGGGGATGCAAATGGAGTGGTAATGTATCTGCGTTTTCCATCTTGTGCATGGGTGTGTTTCCCTGTATGGTTGTGATTTCCCTGTAAGCTTGGCTTTGTGTTCGTGGTGGTTTTGTGATCTGGGTGAGTCACTATGATGGGCATGCTGTGGTGATGGATGTCCATGCAGGTCTGTGAAGGGTGTCCATGCATTGGTGTAACATGCAGGGCTTGGTTTT